>NW_021184787.1:0-2772 GCF_002162155.2 Triticum dicoccoides
CAGTATATTGAGAAGCTTCAAATTGACACTCCTGGTTTCTGCTATATGTTGCAAAGAGATGCAGATAACATGTTCTCAGCATATTCTGGACAGATGCTCGATCTTGATTGAACTACATGTTGTTTGGCAAAATAATCTCATTTGACACCACTTACAGCACAAACAAGTATAACATGCCTTTTGCACCTATAGTTGGAATTAATGGCCATGGTAGAACAATTGTTTTGGCCCTATTGCAAGATGAGACTTCGGATACTTTTGAATGGCTCTTTCAAACTTTTATGGAGGTAATGGAGTGGAAGAAAAGAGGAATAATATTGATAGACCAAGATGCAGGGATGAAAGCTGCTATTCCTAAAGTATTTCCAGATGCTAGATATAGGTTCTGTCTTTGGCATATATTTAAGAATGTCAAGGAAAATATGAGTGCTTTTATGGCTACCAGGGAAAAAATGGAGAAACATATGATGAAGTGCTTGTTGCAGGCCATTACTGTTGAGGAATTCGAAGAACAATGGGAGAAATTTGTTAAGTATGAGTGTGCTGGGCATGCTCACATCAAAAGGATGTAGGAGAACCGGGCCTTTTTTGTTCCAGCTTATTTCCAAGGATTGTTTTGCCCTTTCATTAGGTCAACCAGTCGTAGTGAAAATTTCAACTCAAATATCAAAGACTATATCAGGAACAAAGATACTATAGAGGCATTCATGCAATAATATGTGCTATTCCAAGAAAATGTTCCTCACGTTGAAAACCAGGACAGATTCTTGTAAAATGAGAAGAGTCTTGTGTTTTGGAGTCATTGGAATTAGTGAATACGGCAACTTTTAAAGTTATAGAAGTTGAGAAGGAGAGAGTGTATGACTTGAAGAAGCACATATGGTACGAAAAACCAGAATTCACAAGAGAAATGTTCAGAATTAATGTTGACCTTGCTACTGGGTCGTTTCAATGTTGCTGTGGAAATTTGAGCGTGATGGTATTGTTTGCTGCCATATCCTCAGACTGTTTACACAGTTTGACATTACCCATATTCCAGATAAATTTATTGTTGACAGGTGGACTATTTCTTTTTGGGAAAAGGAACTAGAGAACTTCAAGAAAGATAATGTGCTATTTGGAGGTGATGATCAGTCACACAATGTTGTTAGGTATGCTATCCTGATGAGTAAAGTTGGGGAAGCTTGCCCGGACATCAGCATAGATTCCGAGCTTAGTAAAGAACTCCTTGATGTTGTTGCTCAAGTTGATGGCAAGTATTTGCAGGGAAAGAAACATCAAGAGAAAGTGCAAACTGAGAATTCATTGAAAGATCCTCTTGTACGGTCATCAAAGTCTGTCAACAAAGGAGAAAGATTGAAACCACAATCTGAAAAGAAATCTAGGAAGAAATCTGCTGGAAAGAAGAAGACTTGGTTGAAGATTCACACTGGAAATGAATCATTTTTGGTCCTGCAGAAAGGGAGAAAAAAATAAAACAGTTTGAATCATTTTAGATGAATTATGATTGTTGTGCGCATGAAGAGAATGATAATTTACACTTGTTATAATTAAATTTGAGCTTGAACTATTTGTTTTTGTTTTTGGTAAGAACAAGAGTGGAAGTAAAATTCTTATTTGTTATCTACCTTGCACTTAGTACCTAGCTGTGGGGAAAATGATTCAGTGTTACATATACTGTTATATGCACATGGAAGCGAAACATATATAGTTTAGCTATAATAGAGAGTTTCTAGCCATTTTACGAATTTTAGCGTAATGTTCCCTACACACAGAAAATGTTGCATGGAAATAATGGTCTCTAAATAATATTCTTTGGTAGTTGTTCATAAATAATTGTTCATCAAAATAATGTTGCAAACATAATGTTTCCTGAATAATGTTTAGTTGCAAAAGTTCCTCTAATAATTGTTGCACTCAGTAGCTAGCTGCGGTGGAAAAAATGATTCCGTGTTACATATCATGTTATATGCACATGCATGCCTTAATCACAATAATTGTTAATTCCAAATAATATTGCAAGAATAATGTTCCCTGGATAATGTTTAGTTGAAAAGGTTCCTTTAAAAATGAAGAAAAAAATATTGCAAGCAATTAGTTTCCTCGACCAGGCTGGCCCATGTGGTTCTACCGTTCCGGCTAGCGAAGAAACTACATCGGTTGCTTCGCAAAAAAGAATGTTTCACAAGTAGTACTCGTACCATTTCAGATAATGGGCAGTAGAGGATAAAAAATGTGATTTCATGTTGATAAGTTTCCCACAGAATGTTACACACTTAGGATTTCCCAAAAATGACTTCTGTATGAAACTAGATTTCATGTTGATAAGTTTTGACAAACTTTATTTCAGACAAAACTATGCTTTCAACTAATAGTAACTTGTGTTTCTAGCCTGTACTAAACCGTGCTTCCAAGTAAATTGACTTGTACTTTTATGAGAGATGCGCTTCATGTGGAAGTACAATTGTGCTTTACATTTTTGAGGAAGCACAGTTGGGCATGCATGTGAGAAGCACAATTATACTTCACGCGGGAAAAAAAGGAAACCAAAAAAGTTTTTGGGAAATCCTAAGAACATTTTTTTGGGGAATCCTAAGAACAATCCTTTGACAACAATTTTCACAGAACAGTTTTTACGAAATTCTTTTGAAGTGGACATTATTGAGGGAACATTGTCAACATTGTTAGGGGAAACAATAATTAGTGAACAATATTTTAATAAAACAGTTTTCGATGAACAATGTTAACGGAACAATTTTTCTGCATTAGTTA
>NW_021184788.1:0-1687 GCF_002162155.2 Triticum dicoccoides
TTCTTACCATGCAGCAGGCGGTGATCGGCAACCAGCGGTGTCAAGTAACTCCGAATATTGAGTAAAGCGATTGCCAGGGGAGCGTACGTATACACGGTGTAGAAATATGTGGAGCTGGGTTGGCTATATATGGTAGCAAAAGATTAGCAATAATCAATTCAAAGATGCAATGTTGAATAAACGCTCAACGACGGTACTGTGCTGGTCCTAGGCTAGACCGGACTAGAGACGCGAGCCTAGAACACTAATGAGGTCACGGCGTAGCACAACTAGCATCAATGAAGGATACTAAGTAGCTCTTGACAGCAAGATATAAGTGAAGAACACAACGGCAGTGAAGATAATGATGAAAAACAACTGCCAAGCAGGATATACAACAACTCTCTCTCCAACTTTCCTCTTGAAAAGTTTGAGACAATTTTCTGATAAATTCTTTCAGAGAATGCTACTAACTCAAGCTTTCCAATGCAAAAAGAATCACTTAATTCCGAGTTGATATGAGGAGTCAAAGAATTCTAAAACTGGCCTGAAAAATTGGAACAAGCTGTATTCACGAACTTCGGAGGGCAAAAAGACCTATTTAGAAGCCGATTTTGAGGTGTCAAATATTGAACTAGCTTCTGCAACTATTTAGATGCGGCTCGTCGCTATCTTCAATTTGAGTACTCACGGAGCCAAAACGGACTTCGTATGAGGAAGATACACCTGTTTTACTGAACAGTGCGCAAAACTGATTCCAATCCGAATTCAGGTACGAGATTGATTCTAGATAGATCCAATTTTTTTCTTCTCTCTTTTTTTTCTCACGCTTTTTTTTTCTTCTCTCTCTTTTTCTTTTCTTTTTTTTCTCTTTTTTTTTCTCTATCTTTTTTTTTCTCCCTCTTTCCAAGACAAACTAGATAAGATGCAGATTGGATCAGGCGAAGATGTGAATGACCTCAACTATGATTATGACAATGAACAGTGCATAGCACGTGGTGGAAATTAATAGATGGGATGGTGGACAGCGGAACGGATAATGATGCAGCGACGGCGTGACTAATGTGAACAGAAGTCGAAACTCTAAAGGAACTAGACACTAAGACCAGCAACTGACACGACGATGCAACCGATAATTCAACTATGCAAGCAATGAATAGAAAATTGCAAAGGCTCAGACTGGCTTGGATAAAGGATGAACAGATCTAACTTTTTTTTGTGGCTTTTTCTTGGACAATAGGTAAGAAAATAAATCTAATCTAAGAAAAACTGGAAATTCTCACCGAGCAACCTGAAAACTGATACCACTTGATAGAGGCGGGGTGTCCCGATCTTTCGATGAGATGATAACTATCGATTTGGTGGAGACGACTTTGACGATCCGACTACAAACGTGCAACGACGTTCTGCCTTAGCAATCGCTAAACCAACTCCGAGAGGTTATTGACCACGCCGGAACACGATCAACCTGACCACGAAGGTCTATTCCTGCAAGCAATCGAAGAACAAGCAAGAATATGATAAAAGCAATCTGAATATTGCGAGTATATATGAAGTATTGATAGATAAAGGTGGGGATCCGTAAGCGGTCTTGGTCTGGTCGTTGGACACAAACGAAGTACACGAAGTTGCAATGGCTAACTTTTAACTAAACAAATCCCAAGGAAAAGCTACTAGATGGATCTACTTATATAGGAGCAAGGGGTGG
>NW_021184789.1:0-1222 GCF_002162155.2 Triticum dicoccoides
CCCCCCCTCTTATTCTGGCATTCTGCAGTTCAGTCCACTGATATGGCCTCCTTACACTTATAACCATGCATATGTAGTGTAGTTCCTTGCTTGCGAGTACTTTGGATGAGTACTCACGGTTGCTTCCTCCCCCCTTTTTCCCCCTTTCCTTTTTCCTGGTTGTCGCAACCAGATGCTGGAGTCCAGGAGCCAGACGCCACCGTCGACGACGACCCCTACTACACCGGAGGTGCCTACTACTACGTGCTGCCCGCCGACGACGACCTGGAGTAGTTAGGAGGATCCCAGGCAGGAGGCCTGCGCCTCTTTCGATCTGTATCCCAGTTTGTGCTAGCCTTCTTAAGGCAAACTTGTTTAACTTATGTCTGTACTCAGATATTGTTGCTTCCGCTGACTCGTCTATGATCGAGCACTTGTATTCGAGCCCTCGAGGCCCCTGGCTTGTATTATGATGCTTGTATGACTTATTTTATTTGTAGAGTTGTGTTGTGATATCTTCCCGTGAGTCCCTAATCTTGATCGTACACATTTGCATGCATGATTAGTGTACGATTGAATCGGGGGCGTCACAAGTGCAGGGTCGAACGGGGCCACGGCACCGTAGACGCTGGCGAAGTGGTGGTGGATCCGACGATTGTTGCTGACGGCCATGTAGAGGAAGCCGGCGAGGGCATGGGGCAGCTTCCTGCGGTTGGTGGGGTCGGTGATGAGGTCGTGCCAGGGCACGGAGACGCACTTGAATTGGTTGAGGGATCTGGCGGGCACTGGTAGAAAAAGAGGCTTCCGTCCAGCCCCATTAGTCGCGAAACTGTAGGAACCGCGACTAATGAAGTCTTTAGTCGCGGTTCGGCAGACGAACCGCGACCAAAGGCCTGGGCCCAGGGCGCTCGGTGGCCAGCTGGTGCACGTGAGGGGCTTTAGTCGCGGTTGGCCAGGCCAACCGCGACTAAAGGTGCGCAAAGGCCTTTAGTCGCGGTTGTCCAGGCCAACCGCGACTAAAGCTCCTCCCCTATATATACCAGTTCAGCACACTCACTTAGCCATTTGGTGCCACTTCTCTTCACAAGCTTCACAAGGGGGTGTAGGTTTGCTTTTGGTTCCTCTTATGCACACAAGGTGTTTGATGAAATACCCTAAGAGGGTGAAACAAACATGATATGAAGTGTTGGAGCCACACTTGAGGTTCCTCATTTATTTTTTCCTCCTCGATCGCGGTTAGCAA
>NW_021184790.1:0-1350 GCF_002162155.2 Triticum dicoccoides
TTAGCCTGCTACAGCCCGGTTCACCGGAGTCCTGCTAGCCCAGTGCTACAGCCTGGATTCACTCGCTGATGACCGACACGTTCGATGCTGGGTCATGAATGCCTGTCCCTGTAAGTCTGTGCCACTTTGGGTTTACGACTAGCCATGTCAGCCCGGGCTCCTTATCATATGGATGCTAGCGACACCGTCATATACGTGTGCCAAAAGGCGCAAACGGTCCCGGGCTAAGGTAAGGCGACACCCGTGGGAATACCGTGCGTGAGGCCGCAAAGTGATATGAGGTGTTACATGCTAGATCGATGTGGCATTGAGTCGGGGTCCTGACAGCGTTGGTATCAGAGCTTGACTGCCTGTAGGATTATCAAGCCAAACTGGTCGAAGTTGAGTCTAGAAATTCTTTAGTTATATAAGGGAATTGATTGTGGGATGGAACGTAAGGCCCTTTTTACTCCTTATACCTCATGGCCTTCTGATCTGAGTCATCATCTTCTCTTCTACGGGGATTAAGAACTAGGCTATCTCTTCTTTCTATCAGGATCACGTGTTACTAATCCGTAGACTTATAAGATTGTTGATTCAAGCCCAGTTCAGTTCCTACTATCTTCCGTATGTTAATTGTTGATCTCGAAACCTTGATATTGTGCTTCTGAGTGGTTATGCCACCATTTTTGTGAATGTCTCAAATCTTTTCTGAGCATTTACAGCCGTTATGCTGTCCGAGTCATCCCAGGTTTCTAAGTAGTCTGATGCATTTGCAAATCCTTTCTTCCCGGTTCAATGTTCCCATGGGCCAGATTAACCACACTAATCAGTGAGTTGAGGTACTCCGTTACCTTGACATATATGTTGGAGATATTATTATGACCCTAGGTGTCTTAAGGGATCATCTAGTAATTTAGCCATGATTTGTGTTCCCAGTGTGATGATTCTGGCCATCATTCTCGAAAGCATCCCGTGATGCTACTTAGTAATAGGTATTCTGTTCCTGGGTTCTTGAACCCGAGATTCACTCTACCTACTTCATGTTGATAGTAATTGCTAGTGCCTTTAGGATATTAGTAATCTTTGCGATAGTCCTCGAGGTCCATGGTATATCGTTCTTCCAAATACCACGAACCATTATGGCAGAAGTTTGTTGGATCAAAAGATCACAACAGGCCCTCTATGAGTTCTCCATGTTATATTGTGACTCTGCCAGCTCAACCTTTCGGCATGGGTTATCCGGAAGAATTATGTTGAACTTTGTTCGGCATACCAACCCATGTATCCACAACTCAGAAAGTTATATGTTCCTTCGAGTTGTCCCTCTTTAGTTGTCTACTGACCTTCGTCTATCAATTGATAGTCAAG
>NW_021184791.1:0-1222 GCF_002162155.2 Triticum dicoccoides
ATGCCCTAGAGGCAATAATAAAGTTATTATTTATTTCCTTATTTCATGATAAATGTTTATTATTCATGCTAGAATTGTATTAACCGGAAACATAATACATGTGTGAATACATAGACAAACTTAATGTCACTGGTATGCCTCTACTTGACTAGCTCATTAATCAAAGATGGTTATGTTTCCTAACCATAGACATGAGTTGTCATTTGATTAACGGGATCACATCATTAGTAGAATGATGTGATTGACTTGACCCATTCCGTTAGCTTAGCACTTGATCGTTTAGTATGTTGCTATTGCTTTCTTCATGACTTATACATGTTCCTACAACTATGAGATTATGTAACTCCCGTTTACCGGAGGAACACTTTGTGTGCTACCAAACGTCACAACGTAACTGGGTGATTATAAAGGTGCTCTACAGGTGTCTCCAAAGGTACTTGTTGAGTTGACGTATTTCGAGATTAGGATTTGTCACTCCGATTGTCGGAGAGGTATCTCTGGGCCCTCTCGGTAATGCACATCACTATAAGCCTTTCAAGCAATGTAGCTAATGAGTTAGTTACAAAATGATGCATTACATAACGAGTAAAGAGACTTGCCGGTAACGAGATTGAACTAGGTATTGAGATACCGACGATCGAATCTCGGGCAAGTAACATACCGATGACAAAGGGAACAACGTATGTTGTTATGCAGTTTGACCGATAAAGATCTTCGTAGAATATGTAGGAGCCAATATGAGCATCCAGGTTCCGCTATTGGTTATTGACCGGAAACAGTTCTAGGTCATGTCTACATAGTTCTCGAACCCGTAGGGTCCGCATGCTTAAGGTTTCGTTGACAGTTTTATTATGAGTTTATGAGTTTTGATGTACCGAAGGTTGTTCGGAGTCCCGTATGTGATCACGGACATGACGAGGAGTCTCGAAATGGTCGGGACATAAAGATTGACATATTGGACGACTATATTTGGACACCGGAAAGGTTTCGGGTGAGATTGGGACTATACCGGAGCTCCGGGAGGTTATCGGAACCCCCCGGTAGTTATATGGGCCTTATTGGGCCTTAGTGGAAAGGAGGGAGAAGGAGCAAAGGAGGGGGCGCCCCCCCCCCAAGCCCAATCAGAATTGGGAGGGGGCCCGCCCCCCCCCCCTTTCCTTCTTCCCTCCCCTCTCTTCCTTCCCTCTCCTACTCCTAATAGGAAAAGGGGGAGTCCTACTCC
>NW_021184792.1:0-595 GCF_002162155.2 Triticum dicoccoides
CCCCCGCACCCTCGATTCCCCTACTCAACCGCCGTCGCCGACCCCCCGCACCCCGCGCACCGTCTTATAAAAAAAGTATCAAACAGCTTTTTAAATGCTACTGTCTTATAAAAAAATATTACTGTTATTATTTAAACAAGTTTGAACATATTTAAACACAAATAAGTATCAAACAGCTTTTTAAATGCTAAAAAAAATTGTGGAGCCTGGGAGTCGAACCCAGGACCTCCTGGTGTGAGAACTGGCTGCTGACCAGTCGAGCTAGTAGAGGGGACTTGATGTGCATCAGTTCTGGTGGTACATAACCTGTTGGCTCGAGTTGAAATAAAAAAATACTAATGGCGCACCACGGTGAGGTGCGCCATTAGTATGGATATGCTAATGGCGCACCACGGTGAGGTGCGCCATTAGTATTGTGCCCGATCCCCCCTTCCCTCTCCCCCTTCGCCCGATACCCCCTTCCCTCTCCCCCTCGCGAGTTCCCTCTCCCTATCGATCCACCGCCGCCGCCGCTGCTGCCCTGACCCACTGCTCGCCCTCGCCCTCGCCCTCTCCCTCCCTCGCCCTCTCCTCGCCTTCCCTCTCCCTCGCCCTC
>NW_021184793.1:0-2432 GCF_002162155.2 Triticum dicoccoides
GATTTGACGGCTAGAAATCAGATGTCTGATTTTTAGCATCATATCAGACTAGTTATGCGTCGTACGATTTGTTTGATCTCATATCGTTGGATATAACGCCAGAAAAGGTGTTTGGGTTAGTTTGCAATGCAACGTTTCCCTACATAGTAGTACCTCAGCCTGTTGGAATAAACCAAAACTTGTCCTTGTCCGGGTTGAGAACGGATTTGTTGCCGTGTGATTAGATTAGGAAAATACAGTACTCAGTTTGAGTTTGAGTCGAGCACGTCTCGGTAGTCTCCTCCCTATATATACACTAGATGATACCCCACGCGTTGCCTCGGGACATTTGTGTGTAATATTGTAAAGATTCATGATGTAAATTCTTAGAGCAAAGATAAGGGATAAAAATAAAATGAATTTTTAGTGACACAAAGCACGATTGCAAAATTTATAAGATATATAACTATCCTACTAAAATATATTCTATACTTTTTCAATCCTGAAAATTACAGGATGCTTGCTAGACCAGGGAAACGGCTGTAGTAACACAATAATTCAGCGAAGTCCCATTACAATGTTTCAACGGTATAAACAGATGTTGTCGGTAAGCACAAATACAACACGACATGTGGGAAAATCTGGCTAAATTGAAAAATATAAATATGAACATTCTAATCAGTTTAAGCAAGATTGGAACCGGTTGTTTGTGATAGATCTTAGAATATTTTTACTGGCCAAAAAGACCACTTGAACCTACCAAAACATACACCATGTTTGGCAAACTGTATGCACCATGTTTAACACATGTATGTTACTATTAGGACATATAGGGTAGAAATCTAGCTGATACAAAAGAGGGATGACCATAGTAAACTGTAATATGTAAGACGAATATAACCATAGATTGCAGTAATAAGACGCTTGTTAGTGTGTCAGTAGAGATTCAATGCTCGGAAAAAAAACTTTAGAGATCTGCATAGAGGACATGTGAATTATTAAAGAAGTACATATCAAAGCTTCTCCCAAGAAAATCAGTAACTGCACTGATATTGAACGGTGGCGGTGATCGTTCCAAATCTCTGATGGATAGTGGTTTAAGATCAAATAGAAATTCAATAAATAATCAAAATACCATAAGACTCAATAAAATCAGTAACTGCACTGATATTGAACGATGGCAGTGATCGTTCCAAATCTCTGATGGATAGAGGTTTAAGATCAAATAGAAATTCGATCAATAATCAAAATACCATGAGACTCAATAAATCTTCTCCCAACAAAATCAGTAACTGCACTAATATTGAACGGTGGCAGTGATCGTTCCAAATCTCTGATGGATAGTGGTTTAAGATCAAATAGAATTTGATCGACAATCAAAATACCATAAGACTCAATAAAGTAAAAGGGGGATAAAATTTGTAGAAATTAAGAGAAGTCATGAGTTTGGGAACACATTTACCTCCCTGACAGGAAAGTCGAGGTAAAGGATAGAGGAATGCAGTGCGATCTTTATTGGCTACGGCATTTTAAGCCTTTATATTGCTAGAAAAAGGTCATGAAGATATCATATATCATACCTTCCAAAAAGAGAAACAAAACATTACTTTGTCGGTGCTAGATAGATGGCCGAGAATCCGTAAGGTCAAATACAGACCATAAATTAATTGAACTCCTGTTCCAAAATTGCAAATTATGAAGCTACATAAAATGTTGGACTTGTTATTACTAACTGCAACAAAGTTATAAAAGAATGATCAAATGATTAAATCAATAGATGTCATACTGCAATACTGAATATTCCATGCAACACCTAACCTTTGTTGAGTTACATGCGCCTGAGGAGGTTCTCAACAGCAGCAAAGAATTGGTCGCGGGATTAGAATATGTGGTGATGATGTAACTCTGGACGGAAGAAGAAAATTAAACCAGTATATATATGGTAAATTCATGGAACCTGTTCAATTGGTGCCTTACCATTGGCCCTATTTAGATTGTTGTCCTGCTCTTAATTTGCCTTCGGGCAGTTGCTCACTCGCATCTTTATCCATCCATGATTTCCGCCAAGGATGACCCAAGCAGAGATCTGCTGCCAAAAGAATGAACAAATCTGCATGTTTTTGTTAGGGTCGTAAACTAAATCCCAACCTTCAATCTCCTCACCGCTACATGGAGAAGGAGACTGATAGATCGGACACGGGTAGTTGAAAGAATTGGTCACTTGGAATCCTTCTGACCTACTCCTTCTAGTCACCTTCTTGAACTATCAGGCCGACTCACTAAATCGGGGAGAGATATGGGGGAGAAGGTGAAGACGGAGAGGGGGTTCAATCGGTGGAACCGTGGAGGAGTAATTTTCATGAAGAAGATGGGGAGTTGACATCAAGAAGAGCCGCCCCAAACATATATTCTGCAGGGTAATAAGGCCAGGTAATGATGGCGATGAACGGTTC
>NW_021184794.1:0-1190 GCF_002162155.2 Triticum dicoccoides
GCGATTTCCATGGTTGTCGAACCCCAAGGTGTGTTTACGTGTTGGTCGTCAAGGCTCGCAGTTTGGGCCGATTCTGGCCAGTTTCTTGCACTATTACTCAGTTTTGGGGTCCCGAAGAGATTTCCACGATTGACAAAAATCGGGGAGCGTTTACGTGCCGGTCATCAACAGTCACAGTTTTGGCTGATTCTGGCCCGTTTTGTGGACTATTACAAACTGTTTTGGGGTCCCAGAGTGATTCCCATTATAAACAAACCCCGTGGTGCGTTTACGTGTCGGTCATCAACACTCGTGGTTTTTGTCGATTCTGGCCCTTTTCATGGACTATTACTCACCTTTTCAAGGACCGAAAGCGATTTCCATGGTTTTCGAACCCCAAGGTGCGCTTACGTGGCGGTCATCAACAATCGCAGTTTTGGCCGATTCTGGGCCGTTTCTTGGACTATTACTCAGTTTTGGGGTCACGTAGTGATTTCCACGATCGACGAACACCGGTGTGTTTATGTGTCGGTCATCAACATTCGCAGTTTTGGTCGATTCTGGCCGTTTCATAGACTACTACTCACTGATTTGGGGTCCCTGAGCGATTTCCATCATTGACGAACCCCGGTGTGCGTTCATGTATCATTGATCAATAACCCTAGGTTTTACCGATTCAGGGCTCTTTCATGGACTATTACTTACCGTTTTGGAGTCCCAAAGCGATTTCCATGGTTGTCGAACCCCAAGGTGTGTTTACGTGTTGGTCGTCAAGGCTCGCAGTTTGGGCCGATTCTGGCCAGTTTCTTGCACTATTACTCAGTTTTGGGGTCCAGAAGAGATTTCCACGATTGACGAAAATCGGGGAGCGTTTACGTGCCGGTCATCAACAGTCACAGTTTTGGCTGATTCTGGCCCGTTTTGTGGACTATTACAAACTGTTTTGGGGTCCCAGAGTGATTTCCATGATAAACAAACCCCGTGGTGCGTTTACGTGTCGGTCATCAACACTCGTGGTTTTTGTCGATTCTGGCCCTTTTCATGGACTATTACTCACCTTTTCAAGGACCGAAAGCGATTTCCATGGTTTTCGAACCCCAAGGTGCGCTTACGTGGCGGTCATCAACAATCGCAGTTTTGGCCGATTCTGGCCCGTTTCTTGGACTATTACTCAGTTTTGGGGTCACGTAGTGATTTCCACGATCGACGAA
>NW_021184795.1:0-1811 GCF_002162155.2 Triticum dicoccoides
GCGATTTCCATGGTTGTCGAACCCCAAGGTGTGTTTACGTGTTGGTCGTCAAGGCTCGCAGTTTGGGCCGATTCTGGCCAGTTTCTTGCACTATTACTCAGTTTTGGGGTCCCGAAGAGATTTCCACGATTGACAAAAATCGGGGAGCGTTTACGTGCCGGTCATCAACAGTCACAGTTTTGGCTGATTCTGGCCCGTTTTGTGGACTATTACAAACTGTTTTGGGGTCCCAGAGTGATTCCCATTATAAACAAACCCCGTGGTGCGTTTACGTGTCGGTCATCAACACTCGTGGTTTTTGTCGATTCTGGCCCTTTTCATGGACTATTACTCACCTTTTCAAGGACCGAAAGCGATTTCCATGGTTTTCGAACCCCAAGGTGCGCTTACGTGGCGGTCATCAACAATCGCAGTTTTGGCCGATTCTGGGCCGTTTCTTGGACTATTACTCAGTTTTGGGGTCACGTAGTGATTTCCACGATCGACGAACACCGGTGTGTTTATGTGTCGGTCATCAACATTCGCAGTTTTGGTCGATTCTGGCCGTTTCATAGACTACTACTCACTGATTTGGGGTCCCTGAGCGATTTCCATCATTGACGAACCCCGGTGTGCGTTCATGTATCATTGATCAATAACCCTAGGTTTTACCGATTCAGGGCTCTTTCATGGCCTATTACTCACTGTTTTGGAGTCCCAAAGCGATTTCCATGGTTGTCGAACCCCAAGGTGTGTTTACGTGTTGGTCGTCAAGGCTCGCAGTTTGGGCCGATTCTGGCCAGTTTCTTGCACTATTACTCAGTTTTGGGGTCCCGAAGTGATTTCCACGATTGACGAAAATCGGGGAGCGTTTACGTGCTGGTCATCAACAGTCACAGTTTTGGCCGATTCTGGCCCGTTTTGTGGACTATTACAAACTGTTTTGGGGTCCCAGAGTGATTTTCATGATAAACAAACCCCGTGGTGCGTTTACGTGTCGGTCATCAACACTCGTGGTTTTTGTCGATTCTGGCCCTTTTCATGGACTATTACTCACCTTTTCGAGGACCGAAAGCGATTTCCATGGTTGTCGAACCCCAAGGTGCGCTTACATGGCGGTCATCAACAATCGCAGTATTGGCCGATTCTGGCCCGTTTCTTGGAATATTACTCAGTTTTGGGGTCACGTAGTGATTTCCACGATCGACGAACACCGGTGTGTTTATGTGTTGGTCATCAACATTCGCAGTTTTGGTCGATTCTGGCCGTTTCATGGACTATTACTCACTGATTTGGGGTCCCTGAGCGATTTCCATGATTGACGAACCCCGGGGTGCGTTCATGTAGCATTGATCAATAACCCTAGGTTTTACCGATTCAGGGCTCTTTCATGGACTATTACTCACTGTTTTGGAGTCCCAAAGCGATTTCCATGGTTGTCGAACCCCAACGTGTGCTTACGTGTTGGTCGTCAAGGCTCGCAGTTTGGGCCGATTCTGGCCAGTTTCTTGCACTATTACTCAGTTTTGGGGTCCCGAAGTGATTTCCATGATTGACGAAAATCGGGGTGCGTTTACGTGCTGGTCATCAACAGTCACAGTTTTGGCCGATTCTGGCCCGTTTTGTGGACTATTACAAACTGTTTTGGGGTCCCAGAGTGATTTCCATGATAAACAAACCCCGTGGTGCGTTTACGTGTCGGTCATCAACACTCGTGGTTTTTGTCGATTCTGGCCCTTTTCATGGACTATTACTCACCTTTTCGAGGACCGAAAGCGATTTCCATGGTTGTCGAACCCCAAGGTGCGCTTACGTGTTGGTCATCAACAATC
>NW_021184796.1:0-1237 GCF_002162155.2 Triticum dicoccoides
CGGCGTGGGGCGCAGGGGAGTGCGGGAGGGGCGGCGTCGGCGTCGGGCCCGATCCCGATTGGATCGGGGGGAGAGGGAGAAAGCGAGTGGGGGGGCGAGTGGGTGGCTGTCGGTTAGGGTTTGGGGGAGGGAGTGGATAAGGAGGGGGGTAGCGGGGTGGGCTGGCCGGTTGGCCGAATGGGCCAGCCTGTTGGGTCGGCTGGCCCGTCGGTCCTTTTCCCCTTTTTTTTGTTTTCTCTTTTGTAGTTTCTTTCTTTTATTTATTTTCTTTTCTGGTTTTAAATTTTAGACCCACATTATTTTTACTTAGTAAAATATGACAACAACTCCTAAAATAACGTTTCAAAATAACCCTCAGCCACAAAAGGTTTTAACCCAAAATAAATTAGTTTTGTGTTTTATAAAATACCAAAGGCATTTAAAAAAATGTTTTTGCTACCGTTTAAATCATTTAGTGCATTTATACATTATATAAAAATGTGGATTATTCATCATAGTCATCTGTGCAATAACTGACACAACCCGGACATTTTGGTTTTTAATATTTGAAAACTTTTGATGTTTGCCTAATTTTGAATTTGAATTAGAATCGGTTTCGAACTAACGCAAGATTAGCATCAGTAATCAAGGTGACGTGGCATCATTAGTAGATGGTTGCTGTAGCTTAATTATCCGGGCGTCACAATTCTCCTCCACTACAAGAAATCTCGTCCCGAGATTTAAGAGGGGAGTAAGGGGGAAAGTTCTGGTTACGATATTCTAACGGATCTTCTCAAAGAAGTTAATCCCTTTCTTTGATGTCTCCAATTATTTATTCCAAAGCATCATGAGGAAGTTGTCGTCCTTTCTTCAGGGAGCTCCATCGTACTTACGAATAGGTAAGGGGCAGCTCTACAATGATAGGATGTTATAAGGGAAATTCATCTGGGGGTATCCCAAGAATGAACATATGAGTATCTCTCGAGTTGAACAAATGACACACATCGGGAGCAAAGTAAGACGGTGTAATAAGAAGTTTCAAGCGGATAGGCAATCATTCATTGCCTGAAGCAGAGTGTGAAAGGGGTTCAGAGCAACGGGAATAAGTATTGTGTCCGATACCAGAATAGATCAACAGGCAAGTGGCCCGTGAATTACATACAAAGTCAAGCACGAGGAATAACTTTGACATCAGGTTGTACAGGAGAGTCAGGTTTCGATCCTGTGAAACTGTGGGTTATGGGCCCACCATGTGGTT
>NW_021184797.1:0-1028 GCF_002162155.2 Triticum dicoccoides
AAGAAGCCTTCACGGTATTGAAAGATAAGTTGACACATGCTCCTTTACTCCAACTTCCTGATTTTAATAAGACTTTTGAGCTTGAATGTGATGCTAGTGGAATTGGATTAGGAGGTGTGTTATTACAAGATGGCAAACCTGTTGCATACTTTTCTGAAAAATTGAGTGGGCCTAGTCTGAATTATTCTACTTATGATAAAGAATTATATGCTCTTGTTCGGACTTTAGAAACATGGCAACATTATTTATGGCCCAAAGAATTTGTTATACATTCTGATCATGAATCTTTGAAACATATTAAAAGTCAAGCTAAACTGAATCGTAGACATGCTAAATGGGTTGAATTCATTGAGACTTTCCCTTTTGTCATTAAACACAAGAAGGGAAAAGAAAATGTTATTGCTGATGCATTGTCTCGTCGCTATACTATGCTTTCACAACTTGACTTCAAAAAATTTGGTTTGGAGACCATCAAAGATCAATATGTGCATGATGCTGATTTTAAAGATGTAATGCAGAATTGTAAAGAAGGAAGAATGTGGAACAAGTTTGTCGTTAACGATGGATTTATGTTTTCGTGCTAACAAGCTATGCATTCCAGCTAGCTCCGTTCGTCTTTTGTTGTTGCAGGAGGCGCATGGAGGAGGATTAATGGGACACTTTGGCGTGAAGAAGACGGAGGACGTACTTGCTACACATTTCTTTTGGCCAAAGATGAGACGGGATGTTGAGCGTTTTATTGCTCGCTGCACTACATGTCAAAAAGCTAAGTCACGACTCAATCCTCATGGTTTATATATGCCTTTGCCTGTACCTAGTGTTCCTTGGGAGGATATATCTATGGACTTTGTTTTAGGTTTACCTCGAACAAAGAAGGGGAGGGATAGCATATTTGTTGTCGTGGATAGATTCTCGAAAATGGCACACTTTATACCATGTCATAAAAGCGATGATGCTGTTAATGTTGCTGATTTGTTCTTTCGTGAAATTATTCGCTTGCATGGTGTGTCAAATACTATTGTTTCAGA
>NW_021184798.1:0-1516 GCF_002162155.2 Triticum dicoccoides
GCCCGTTATGGGGCCCCGGAGCGATTTTCACGATTGACGATCCCCAGGGTGTGTTTGCATGTCCGGCGTCAATACTCATAGTTTTGGCGAATTCTGACCGTTTCGTGGACTATTACTCACTGTTTTTGGGTCACGGAGTGATTTGCATAGTTGTTGAATCCCAAGGCAGTTTTGGCCGATTCTAGCCCGTTTCGTGGACTATTACTCACCATTTTGGGGTCCCGAAGCGATTTGCACGATTGGTGAAATCCGATGTGCGTTTACGTGTTGGTCATCAACACTCACAATTGTTGCCGATTCTGGTCCGTTTCATGGACTATTACTCACCGTTTTCGGGTCCTAGAGCGATTTCCATGATTGACAATCCCCGGGATGCGTTTACGCGTTTGTCGTCAACACTCACAGTTTTGCCTATTCTGACACGTTTTGTAGACTATTACTTACCGTTTTGGGGGCCCAAAGCGATTTGCATAGTTGTTGAACCCCAAGGTGCGCTTACGTGTCGGTCATCAACACTCGCAGTTTTGGCCGATTCTGGCCCGTTTCACGGACTTTTACTCACCGCTTTGGGGTCCCAAAAGTGATTTTCATGGTTGTTGAACCCCAATATGTGCTTATGTGTTGGTCGTCGAGACTCGCAGTTTCGGCCGATTCTAGCCCATTTCTTGGACTGTTACTCAGTTTTGGGGTTCCGAAGTGATTTCCACGATTGACGAACCCGGGGTTGCGTTTATGTGTCGGTCATCAACACTCACAATTTTGGCCAATTCTGGTCCGTTTTGTGGACTATTACTTTTCGGGGTCCCGGAGCGATTTTCACAATTGACGATCCCAGGGTGCGTTTGCATGTCCGTCGTCAACACTCATAGTTTTGGCCAATTCTGACCCGTTTCATGGACTATTACTAACCGTAATGGGGTCCCGAAGCGATTTGCATAGTTGTTGAACCCCAAGGTGCGCTGACGTGTCGGTTATCAACACTCGTGGTTTTTGTCGATTCTAACCTGTTTCGTGCACTATTACTCACGGTTTTGGGGTCCCAAAGCGATTTCCATGGTAGTTGAACCCCAAGCTGCGCTTACATGTCGGTCATCAACAACCGCTGTTTTGGTCGATTCTGGACCGTTTCAAGGACAATTGTTGAAACCCGGGGTGCGTTTACGTGTCGGTCATCGATACACACGGTTTTTGTCATGTCTGACCCGTTTCGTGGACTATTACTCACCATTTTGGGGTCCCAAAGCGATTTCCATGGTTGTCGAACCCCAAGGTGTGCTTATGTATCGGTCATCAACACTCATAATTCTGGCTAATTCTGGTCCGTTTCGTGGACTATTACTCACGATTCTGGCCCGTTATGGGGCCCCGGTGCGATTTTCACGATTGACGATCCCAAGGGTGTGTTTGCATGTCCGGCGTCAATACTCATAGTTTTGGCGAATTCTGACCGTTTCGTGGACTATTACTCATTGTTTTTGGGTCACGGAGTGATTTGCATAGTTGTTGAATCCCAAGG
>NW_021184799.1:0-771 GCF_002162155.2 Triticum dicoccoides
GTCCTAGGGTTTCGAAGTAACAAGCGGCGCAATCCGGGTAATCTATCGCAGACAAACAACAAGCATACAATAAGTACTCATCTAATGCACAGGGAAATCTCGAATAAAAGATCTAACCAGAGAGTTCAACTTAAGAACCCTGGTTGCAAAAGAATCGAATCAAATAAAGCATCGAAAGTCAAACGACGAAAGAAAACAACTCGGTTCTAGCAAGTTGAAACTAGGTCAAAATTTTACAGTAACAAAACTTAGTTTAAGTTGGTTAGTCGAAACGGCGGTTTCGAGGCGAAACTCCAGGCATTTGAATCACCTGATTCCGATAAACGAGCAAGAAGATAGACTAGAAAGAAGATCGGATCTGAAATCACGATCGGAAGAATCGCGGAATAAATCCGACGAGAAAAGAGAACGACGAACGGTTAAACGAACGGACGTTCATTAACCTAGAAGAATCCGGTGATCACGTTCGTTAGGACGAACGGTCCGGCGAACGGTAAAAAGCAACTAAATCGGAGAAGAAAACGAATCCGATCTAGGGTTTCGGAAAAAAAAAATCCGAACGAAAAACTGATCTAGAAAACCGGAACGGTCTAGAGAAGAAAAGAATCGGAACGATTAGAAGAAAACGATCCGAGAAAAGAAAAGGTGACGCGGCGCGGGGCTAGTACCTCGTAGAGCGAGGGGCTCCGGCGGCGTAAGGCGGCGGCGGCGTTGGGTGTGGGGTGGCGCGGTGGTGAGGCGGCGGCGGCGTTGGGTGGCGCGGTGGTGAGG
>NW_021184800.1:0-853 GCF_002162155.2 Triticum dicoccoides
ACATCATTTGTTGTTTTTCGGTCATTTACCTAATTGTTTAGAGAGCTAAATGACCGTGAAATTGAAAATCACTACAAAATGAATTCTGAAAATGTTGAAACTTGGCATGGTATCATCATTTCACCCGCATAGCATGTGCGAAAGAGTAGAGAGGGTCACGGCAAAAACTGGACGCACTTCGTGTACAAACTGGACAAACTCTTTCGGAGTATCAGGCTTTCAGACGAGAACTCATCTGTTACATGGGCACTTCAATGTTTTTAAACTTATTTGAACTCCGGACTTCTTTTGTGTTCAGTATGCAGCATTCAAAGCGACGTCATCAATTTCCAACTTGTTCTGACATCATTTGTTGTTTTTCGGTCATTTACCTAATTGTTTAGAGAGCTAAATGACCGTGAAATTGAAAAGCACTACAAAATGAATTCTAAAAATGTTGAAACTTGGCATGGTATCATCATTTCACCCGCATAGCATGTGCGAAAGAGTAGAGAGGCTCACGGCAAAAACTGGACGCACTTCGTGTACAAACTGGACAAACTCTTTCGGAGTATCAGGGTTTCGGACGAGAAGTCATCTGTTACACGGCCACTTCAATGTTTTTTAAATTTATTTGAACTCTGGACTTCTTTTGTGTTCAGTATGCAGCATTCAAAGCAAGGTCATCAATTTCCAACATGTTCTGACATCATTTGTTGTTTTTCGGTCATTTACCTAATTGTTTATAGAGCTAAATGATCGTGAAATGTAAAATCACTAAAAATGAATTCTGAAAATGTTGAAACTTGGCATGGTATCATCATTTCACCCGTATAGCATGTGCGAAAGAGTAGAGAGGGTCACGGCAAAAACT
>NW_021184801.1:0-1329 GCF_002162155.2 Triticum dicoccoides
GATTTAAATTAAATCAGGAAATTCCAGAAATTGTTTTAAACTTCAAAAATTCATAACAATTCAACCGTAGCTCAGATTAAAATAATTTATATATGAAAAATTATCAGAAAAATGCAACCTTTCCATCTGTACTAGTTTCATGCATGAAAAACCAACTTATACATGCTGAATATGGGAAAACACATTAGGGCATATATAAGAGACTTAATTTAGAAATGCATTTGAACCTTTGGTTCAAATGGACTTCAAACCAAATGTTTACTAGATGCATTAGCTCAAACAGCATCACTTCTACATGCCATGTTCATGCATCATATTGTTGCATATGATTGTGTATTGATTGCCGGCACCGTTCCTTCTCGATAGGTCCTGCTCCGGAGACGTTCCAGAGTACCTGTCTGTGAAGCAGTGCCTCCCTTGTTGTTTTACCAGGCAAGCAAACCCCCCTTGTTCATTTCGATAAAACCCTACTCTCTCGCTCCTGCTCTCAGTTATTGCATTAGGACAACAATGATTCATATGCTACTTTGTGCTGCGGTAGTTGAACCCATTCCTCTGCATGACCTGTCATTGCCACAGTAAATAGTTGAAACCCACTAGCATGTGTAGGAGTTGATTGAAGCCATTGTTGTGTTCCTACCATGCTATGCCTGCTATTGCTTAGAGTTGTGTCAGGTCTGGTTCATTGGGAATGAATTGGAGTGTCACGATATGTTCTGATGCTGAGAGTGAAGTGTGTGAACACGATTTGGTAAAGGTAGCGGTGAGAGGCCATGTAGGAGTACATGGTGGGTTGTCTCACTGGAACCGTCCTTAAGCACTGAGTTCTATGTATGTTGTCCAATGACTCGATACTACCATACATTGGAATGCTTAAGTGCCCCTCTCGACTTATTAGCCAACTTGATCTCTGTCCAGGAGTCGCAACTAGTTTCTGGTGTTTGTAGGTAGTGCTATTTTTCTACCAAGTGGCACCCGGCAGGGTGGGCTTGGGACAGACTAGGCACACGTGGCCCGGTGTACCGAGTGGCACCCGGTTGGTGGGCTCGGGAACCCTGCTCACATCGTTTGGGGCCGTGAGCGACACCCCGGCCGGATCTCCTTGCGGATGGAACCCGAATAGGCGATAACCCTGGACTAGAGTCTTGTGTGGTTAGTCAGGTCGTGGCCGACACCCTCGCCAGGCTTCCGCTTGAAGGTTGCCGAGATACATGACGTGTACATGGCGGTAAGTGGCGAGAGCGTGTGTGAAGAAGTACACCCCTGCAGGGTTAACATGATCTATTCGAATAGCCGGGTCCGCGGTTATGGACTTCTTGGATGCTTACA
>NW_021184802.1:0-1365 GCF_002162155.2 Triticum dicoccoides
AGAAATGATGAGTGGGTCCCCTTCACAACATTCATAAATATTATTAAACTAAACATTCAACAAAGGATATCATATCCTTATCAACGTTTTCAGCACCTAAACATACCAAGGTTCATCCATATCCCCAAGAACTAGGGTTTTACTCGTACATAGGAACGAAGAACATCCAGTGCATAGCAATGAAAAACACGGATGGATCAAATGAGTAATACATGGAGCAATCCACAAACGGTTGAGCATTACAACGAGATAGAGATGATAGATGATAATGGCAAATGATGGAGATGGTTGATGTCATTATCCTCTTGCACATCATGATGAACATGGCAATCTCCTCCTATCCCCCCTTCGGATGGCATTCAGGGGCTAGGTTCTCTCGTCTGGACGAGTTTCTGGTCTTCGTATGCATCTAATTACGGTCTGATTCCACGGGGTGGAAGTAGTCGACGAAGAGGAAGCGACAGCAGCTGGTACGAGTGCATGCATTCGTATGACACGTCGTCTTGTTCTCTAGAGGCGTTTCACAACTTCCAGCTTTCTCCAAATTGCTTTAATTTTTTATGGTAGTTGTTAATCACATTAATTGACATGATTGTACCATTGTTTCCTGGAGTTCTTTCCCTGTCACTCTAATCACTTCCAAAAATACATCCTGAGGGAATTCGACAAAAAGACATGCGTGAACGCGGTAAAATTCCACAAAGCCAACCATATAGGCATAAAATAAGGATTAAAATATTCACAAAATTTGGACTCGTCAACTCCCCTAAGGTTAAATTTTTCTCGTCCCCGAGCAAACACCGCAACTTGTAAATAAGGTCGTCTTAATTTTATGACATGAAGATATATATATAAAGGCATGAGTCCATCATAAGATATCGAAACGGAAAGAGACAGAAGAATGCAACAATTGATAGCGCATCTCCACTACTAGGATGATCATGAAGCCTTTCACGCCTCGTTACACAATTCATTAATGAACAAGATACAACTTTATGTAGTAGGCCATCTTTTATTTCAACTGAGCAAATTGTAGGGAGTCTCTTTTATTGATTTTTTTCATTACTTTCTGTTTCCCGAGCATGAAACATGTTTACGTGACCATCTCACATTTTATTCTTATGTGACATGCAAGCTAAACATATTCATTTAATAGGGATTAAAAACTTCTATTATTTTAAGAGGAATTTTATCCCTTAGTTATTTGCTTCAACTTGTTTATTTGATTAGACATAAGTCCCAATCATTTATGCTTATAAATTTTTTTAGGGGTTGCAAACTGATGGGCTAGCACATATAGTTATTTTCCTTCTCTAATCAATCAACAACTGTGTGTGGAAGACTTATGATCATCTCAGTAGTGAA
>NW_021184803.1:0-607 GCF_002162155.2 Triticum dicoccoides
AGACAGGAGGTCTTGTGTTCAATTCCCACAATGTTGATTTATTTTGACCCAATTATTTTTCGCGGTCTCTATGAAAGCCCATAAAAAGCCCATCAACATAGAAGTACCTGGCACAGATTGACCAAACGAAAAGGACTAAACCAAACCAAGAATACCTATTCCCTTTAATAGTAGGATAATTCCTTTTTTAATTTAGTAGCCCCAACACATTGAAGCCTATGGATCCTTCCTTTCAATATAGAAATCAACATAGAAGTACCTGGACCAGATTGACCAAACGAAAAGGACTAAACCAAACCAAGAAAAGGACGCAATCCTTCCTTTAGTTTGCTCATTCGCTTAATTAGTTACATCGAAGATCTAGATAGGAGGTCCTGTGTTCAATTCCCACAATGTTGATTTATTTTGGCCCAATTATTTTTCGCGGTCTCTATGAAAGCGCATAAAAGGCCCATCAACATAGAAGTACCTGGCCCAGATTGACCAAACGAAAAGGACTAAACCAAACCAAGAATACCTATTCCCTTTAATAGTAGGATAATTCCTTTTTTAATTTAGTAGCCCCAACACATTGAAGCCTATGGATCCTTCCTTTCAATATAGAAAT
>NW_021184804.1:0-1484 GCF_002162155.2 Triticum dicoccoides
CGTCGACGACGACCCCTACTACACCGGAGGTGCCTACTACTACGTGCAGCCCGCTGACGACGACCAGGAGTAGTTAGGAGGATCCCAGGCAGGAGGCCTGCGCCTCTTTCGATCTGTATCCCAGTTTGTGCTAGCCTTCTTAAGGCAAACTTGTTTAACTTATGTCTGTACTCAGATATTGTTGCTTCCGCTGACTCGTCTATGATCGAGCACTTGTATTCGAGCCCTCGAGGCCCCTGGCTTGTATTATGATGCTTGTATGACTTATTTTATTTGTAGAGTTGTGTTGTGATATCTTCCCGTGAGTCCCTGATCTTGACCGTACACATTTGCGTGCATGATTAGTGTACGATTGAATCGGGGGCGTCACAAGTTGGTATCAGAGCCGACTGCCTGTAGGAATCCCCTTTCCAACTCCTTGGCCGAAGTCGAGTCTAGTCGTTGAAAAACTTTTACTAACATGGCAGTGTGGCCCATGGGCCCACGTCGCCATCGGGAGGTATTAGGATCTTTTATTCCTCGACCTTTACTCTGGGATTCTGAACCCTCTTCTATTCGGGTTAAACGATTTTTACTCAAAACTAACTTTAGGTTCTCGAAAATACTTTCTCCCGGAGAGCCCCTTCAGTCCAGATGGTCACCGACTGCACCAGAAGATTTCGAAGATACTCTTTGATATTCTCTCGAGACTTTGTGCCCATCACTTTTGCTATTCCCGACCACCGATAAATCCTTATGGATAACTACTTACACTTGCCATTCTTACGATCATTCCCCATTGTTCTTGTTATTACAAGATACCCGAAGTTTTCTCTATTATTCCGAGAATACTTCGTGCCTACTGCCTAGCAGTTCTTTGCCACATGAATACCCCTTCAAATAAATCGCCGCACTTGTCACGTATCCGCTCATCCCCAGTTGTTCATGAGTTTCACAAAAGTCTTCAAAATACTATTCGATCTTCTGAAAATCCTCTAGAGCCTTTGGCTCTTGAAATTCTTGCCTGCTTGCATTATGGTTAATCCCATAAGTCTCGTAGTCTTAATGACATTCCTTGTCATTATCATTTTGAGTCTGTTGACTCAATATGTTGGCGAATGCACGCAATCATCATTGATCCTTATAAATTACTTCTCCGGCTAAGCTGCCATTCTTTTAACTGGAATTGGTTCTCGACCAATCCAATTGTCATTGATTGTACCCTAAGGCTATTCAACTTATCCGTCCCTACTCAGAGCATTGCTTCTGATCCCTTGATTTGGAAATCATAATTCCTTTGCATTTGACAATTGAGTTAGTCAGTTGTTTCTATAATCTGATCTCCTTGCAATCTTCTTCCTCTAGTTGAGTACCGATGCTCACGTCAGATCCCTTGTGGACCACCAGATCCTTTGTTGGATTTTATCTGACAACGCCCTTCATATTCAATAACCTTGTGAGCCTTTCCTCTGATACATAATGCCTTTGGTAAATTATATCCTCTG
>NW_021184805.1:0-1223 GCF_002162155.2 Triticum dicoccoides
TCATCCGGAAACAGACGGTCTCGCGGAGCTTGTGGACCATAGGGGCTAGGATGAGGCCTTGGACCAACAAACGGTGGCCTGCGGGGACCGCAAGGTGGGGTGATGCCTCCTACATCACGCCAAACCATCACGTCTGGCAGAGCAGATCTCACAGGATAGAGATCGCGCATATCTGAATATCCAGCTTGCACCGCCGGTGCGAACCGAGTCAAAGTGGCCCAGTGGTCAGCACGGGTGTTGAAGAGCTCTAGCCTTAAGGCCCGATTTTCTCGGTCCTTATCCTCGAGCATCTCAGCAGTGGTGCGAGTCCGTGAATCCTCCTGAGTGGGGTCAGCATAGATAGCCTGGAGATACCCTTGTGCTCCCGGAAGTGATCCTGGCATATACCGGAAATCAGAGTCCCGAAATAACCCAGATCTGACTCGCATAATGGTCATCATAGAGTAGGCGGCGTCCTGCACAGCCATCTCAATAGTAACCCCGAGTCCGTAGGAGCAGTGAAGAGGCTCGGTGGATCTAGGATAAGATGGAAATATCCTGACAGTGCAGAGATACTGGCTTTGATTGAAATCTCGGAATTGCTCTTCGACCGTGTACTCAGGATACCAGCGGTATCCAGCCTCAGTCATTACCCTGACCAACTTAGCAGTATGGCCGGGTACATCTAGGCATCGAGTCAGGTGAACCACTTGATTGAGGTCGCGAGTGGCCATCTGAAAGCACAATCATAATGCAAGGGCATTAGAATTTCTAGCAAAATTTCGGCAGCATAACAGCTGTAAATGCTCAAGAAGGATTTGAGACATTTGACAAAGGATTTCGTACACACTCATCATCATTATATCAAAGTTCTGAAACCATTCTGGCAACATAATGTGGTAGTAGATCTGAACTAGGCTTGTATCCATCAAACTTATAAGGTACTACTGATTAGTAACTCGTGATCCTAATAGAGAGAATAGATCCTAATTCCTTAACCCCCGGTGGAAGAATGGACTGACTCAGATCAGAAAGTCATAAGGTATAAGGAGTAAAAAGAGCCTTACGTTCCAACCCACAAACAATTCCCCTACATATAACTAAAGAATTTCTAGACTCAACATCGACCAGTTTGGCTTGGAGAACCTACAGGCAGTCCGGCTCTGATGCCAACGCTGTCAGGACCCCGACTCGATGTCACATCGATCTAGCCGGTAACACCTCATATCACTTTGCGGCCTCAC
>NW_021184806.1:0-1630 GCF_002162155.2 Triticum dicoccoides
TGTATTATTAGTTTAATTTTTCGTAAAGAGGAGAAAACACACTCTCGGCCTGCGCATCGAGTGATGCACAACCATATATTAGTGTTAGTTATTGATAATGCCAAATAAATTGTCTTACAATAGAGGGGAAAAACCTTGAGGCCATACACATGAGAAGCCGTATGACAGTATCTCCAAATCGAACCACCAACCACAATGAGGTTCTACATGTTTAGGTCCGGTTTCTACGAAAAGTTTTGCTAAGTCTCAGGTAATGCTATATTCCTTTGATCTTGCCTGGAGATTTGTAAAAAAAAAAAAGCATTTTCAGTATTTTTGTTTTTTCTTCTTACATACTCACTTGACTGAGACTTGATGATTGAGACCTAGACACACTCTTCTAGCAATGGTGGCTGCAAAAGTAGACGCCAGCGCATCAAGGTGTGGGTGGGGAAGTGGAGCTTCATGGGATGTGAATACATGGTACAACGATAGTACTCCGAACGATGTACTGAATATACTTTTTTTTGCTATGTTGTGTGTCCAATAAATGCAGGTTGATGCAGTACAACATGACAAATGAATGAGAACGCCAGCCAGCTGATTGAGGTGGATTATTCTTTTAGTGATAAAGAATGTACCAGTGGACAACAAGGCATGACTGCGATGTTACGTATGCGGGTGATGGCATGGTTACGTGTATTCAATAAATAACATTTTCATTCAACCAATATGTCGAGGTGATACAACTCTAGTGAGCAAATATTCGGCCTCTGCATAATGCGATCCACACATCCAACAAAACAAAGAAGAAAACACTGTTTTACGTCAAAATTCGGAAAATCCGGATTAAGATGCAATGGTCCCAATCCAAGTTTTACCTGGCCATCCATGATGGGACAAAACCTTATTGGTTGATCCTCTAGGTGGGTAGATGCCATGTAAAAATGTCTCTTTCCATGGCCTCTACAGGATCGACCAATTATTGAGTGATCATGTACATGCATGAAAAATACTAACATGATATGAAACACATTTGTTTTCTTAAAAACCATATCATTCTTGGTAAGCTATAGAGCACACAATAATGTTCTCATCCCCACAAGAATATGTGCAAAGAGTTATTTGTCAATTGCTCGCAACCAATTACCGAACAAATTACATGCACTATGTGGGATAAAGCTTTGAAGCTACTTGAACCATGGTCTACTCCGATCCCAATGAGCAAGCTTACACTCAAAATACGTGTTCAATAGGTTTATCATTTTGGCTTGCTTATTTTTGCAAATTGCGGCGCACCAGGTTATCTCTAGTAAAGATCACACATCGGTTCATAGTATAACCAAAGGAATACTTCACTCCAAGAGGTAGTTTCAGCTTCCAATTGCTTTTATTGTCAATAGGAACATACTATGGGAAAGCTCCTCATATCAGGACTTGACAGAAAATCTGCCGTTCAGATGCAAGTTCCATCGAAACTCATTCGGTTCGTTTGACAGTTGAATGGGCTCTAGACGTGTGAGCAATTCATTGCGCGATACAGGTGATGCCATAATAAATCTCTACGAAAAGAAATATGAAGGTTTGCTTACGTATATGCATCTCTAATAAATGCAAATAAGAGAAATTTGCATACCAATTGCAAAAAAAA
>NW_021184807.1:0-975 GCF_002162155.2 Triticum dicoccoides
CAGGCTGATAAGCTAGAACCCAAAGCGGATAAATGCATCTTCATAGGACACCCAAAACAGTTGGGTATACCTCCTGTCTCAGATCCAAAAGCAATAAAGGATTGTTTCTTGAATCAGGTCCTTTCTCGAGGAAAGGTTTCTCTCGAAAGAATTGAGTGGGAGGATGGTGGAGACTTGATGAGGTTATTGAACCATCACTTCAACCAGTGTGTAGCAGGGCACAGGAAGTTGTTCCCGTGGCACCTACACCAATTGAAGTGGAAGCTTATGATAGTGATCATGAAACTTCAGATCAAGTCACTCCCAAACCTCGTAGGATGACAAGGATGCGTACTACTTGAGAGTGGTATGTAATCCTGTCTTGGAAGTCATGTTGCTAGACAACAATGAGCCTACGAGCTATGGAGAAGCGATGGTGGGCCCGGATTCCGATAAATGGCTTGAGGCCATAAAATCCGAGAGAGGATCCATGTATGAAAACAAAGTGAAGACTTTGGCAAAACGGCTCGATGGTCGTAAGGCAATTGAGTATGGATGGATTTCAAAAGGAAGACGGACAATGATGGTAAATGTCACCATTAAGAATGCTCGACTTGTCGTTAAGATGTTTTCCGACAAGTTCAAGGAGTTGACTATGATGAGATTTTCTCACTCGTAGCGATGCTAAGAGTCTGTTGGAATTATATTAGCGATTACTGCATTATTTATGAAATCTTGCAGATAGGATGTCAAAACATTGTTTCCTCGACGATTTTCTTGAGGAAAGGTTGTATGTGATACAACCGGAAGGTTTTGTCAATCCCGAAAGATGCTAATAAGTATGCAAAGCTCCAACAATCCTTCTAAGGACTGGAGTGAGCATCTCGGAGTTGGAATGTATGCTTTGATGATGATCAAAGATTTTGGGTTTGTACAAAGTTTATGAGAAACTTGTATTTCCAAAGAAGTGAGTGGGAGCACTATAGAATTTCTGAT
>NW_021184808.1:0-1764 GCF_002162155.2 Triticum dicoccoides
TAGTATCTGTCCTTGTCCTTACCGGTGTAGGATTCCATCGTTACCCTGGAGTTCTGATAACCATCGCTCTTCATGTCCTTGTCCTCGGTGTAGAATGTGTAGCCGTTGATATCGTACGCCACATAGGTCATCAGGTTGTGCTCGGCGCCCTATGACAAGGCGAATATGAGTTGTTCTTCCACGGAAGAATCTTCATGTAAAAGGTACGACAGAAGCTTCTGCTTGAACCAACGCGTGAAACATGAGTTGTGCTCTTTGAGTATATCTCCGTCCGTCCTCTGTTGTCCTTGGTCATTGTACGTCTTCTCAATAAAGGTTTTGTCCTCTACAACCCAAGGATCGACCACGTCTATGTGTTGTAGCACGACTAGGTTTTCTCTTTCAAAGTCGGCGAGTCGACCCTCGAAGTCGACATGCATTTCGCGGCGACACTCATGGTGACCCCATCCAGCAAGCCTGCCGAGGTGCCTGTTGACGGGCAGACCAACAGGGTTCTTGATGCCTAGATAATTCGTGCAGTAGGAGATGCACTCTTCGGTCAGAAAGCCCCTGGCTATACTTCCTCTGGACGTGACATGTTGCGAACGTATCCTTTGATGACACCATTCATCCTTTCGAACGGCATCATGCTGTGCAGGAACATCGGCCCGAGTTTGATGATATCCTCCACGATATGGACCAGCAGATGCACCATAACATCGAAGAATGCGGGCAGGAAGTACATCTCAAGCTCGCATAGTATCACCACGATCTCTTCCTGTAGCCTTTTGAGTTGCCTCACGCCAATCGACTTCCGAGAGATGACGTCAAAAAAGTTGCATAGGCCAAATAGCGTTTCACGGACGTGCGCGTCCATGATCCCACGGATTGCAACTGGAAGTATCTGCGTCATGAGCATGTGACAGTCGTGAGATTTCATCCTGCTGAACTTCTGCTTCGCTGGGTCTAGGTATCTGCTTATCTTCCCCGCGTAACCGTAAGGAAGTTTTACTCCTAGGATGCAAGTGAAAAACTGCTCGATCTCCTCCTGAATTAGAGTGAAGCACGCGGGAGGGTAGTCATTTCCGGTCTTCTTGGCCTTTTTGCCTTTGCGACGACTTTCTGTGTCCTGCTTTGCCTCATCATCATCATCATCATCATCATCATTAGCGTGAAGCTCCTGCCTGATGCCCATTGATTTCAAGTCTGCCCTTGCTTTCGGCCCATCTTTGGTCCTCTCTAGCATGTTGAGCAGGGTACCAAGCAGACTCTCGCACACGTTCTTCGTGATATGCATGACATCAAGGCTGTGAGGCACACGGTGGATCTTCCAGTACGGCAAGTCCCAGAAAACAGACCTTGTTTTCCATACCTTCAGCAGCGGCTCTGCCGCCTTTCACTTCTTTCCTACCTCTGGCGCCTTTTGCTTCTTTCCTAGCAGTGGGAAGTCTTTCCAATTTTTCAACAGCTCGTCTATTTCCTCGCAGCTCCTCGTACACGGGCGTTTTCGGGGTTCGGTTTCACCATCGAACAGATCCTTGCATTTCCTCCACGGGTCATCGTCGCGAAGCCACCTTTGATGTCCCATGAACACGGTTTTCGAAGGCCCGGGATCTCTATCTAGCTGGCGATACATTGTGTCATCCATGCACCTTACGCATCCAGAAAATCCGTGGACTACCTGCCCCGTGAGATATCCGTAACCGAGATAGTCGTGCACCGTCGTGAGCAGTGCGGCTCTCATAGGGAAATATTCTTTCTCTGCGGTGTCCCACATATTGGCTG
>NW_021184809.1:0-1099 GCF_002162155.2 Triticum dicoccoides
AAGTAGAAATCAAGAAGGAGCATCAATTGTTGATGGTTGGTGAAACCACTAGTTTCAAGAAGGGCAAGGGCAAGAAGGGATACTTCATGAAACGGCAAATCAGCTGCTGCTCTAGTGAAGAAACCCAAGGTAAAACCCAAACCCGAGACTAAGTGCTTCTGTAATAAGGGGAACAACCACTAGAGCAGAATTACCCTAGATACTTGGTAGATAAGAAGGCTGGCAAGGTCGATAGAAGTATATTGGATATACATTATGTTAATGTGTACTTTACTAGTACTCCTAGTAGCACCAGGGTATTAGATACCGGTTCGGTTGCTAAGTGTTAGTAACTCGAAATAAAAGCTACGGAATAAAACGGAGACTAGCTAAAGGTGAGCTGACGATACGTGTTGGAAGTGTTTCCAAGTTTGATGTGATCTAACATCGCACGCTCCCTCTACCATCAAAGATTAGTATTAAACCCGAATAAGTGCTCTTGCACCTAAAGGAATGGTTTATTGAATTTTGATCGTAGGGATACACATTTTCATGCCAAAAGATATAAGATAGTAATGATAGTACCACTTACTTGTGGCACTGCCATGTAAGTTATAATGGTATAAAACGCATGAAGAAGCTCCATGTTAATGGATCTTTGGACTCACTCGTTTTTGAAAAGTTTGAGACATGCGAACCATGTCTATTGGTGTATATGCATGAAGAAACTCCATGCAAATGGACCGTTTTGACTCACTTGATTTTGAATCACTTGGGACATGCAAATCATACCACATGGGCAAGATGACTGAAAAGCCTCGTTTTCAGTAAGATGGAACAAGATAGCAACTTGTTGGAAGTAACACATTTTGATGTGTGCAGTCCAATGAGTGCTGAGGCATGCAGTGAATATCGTTATGTTCTTACTTCACAGATGATTCGAGTAGATGTTGAGTATATTTACTTGATGAATCACGAGTCTGAATTATTGAAAGGTTCAAGTAATTTCAGTGTGAAGTTGAAAGATCGTCGTGACAAGAGGATAAAATATCTATGATATGATCATAGAGATGAATATCTGAATTACGAGTTTGGCACAGAATTAAGACATTGTGGAAAT
>NW_021184810.1:0-1411 GCF_002162155.2 Triticum dicoccoides
AAACAAGATCCAGATATAATGTTCATGCTCAACGCAGGCACCAAATAACAATTATTCAGGTCTAAAACTAATCCCGATGGTAGATGTAGAGGTAGCGTGCCGACCGCGATCACATCGACTTTGGAACCATTTCCCACGCGCATCGTCACCTCGTCCTTAGCTAATCTTCGCTTAATCCGTAGTCCCTGTTTCGAGTTGCAAATGTTAGCAACAGAACCAGTATCAAATACCCAGGTGCTACTGCGAGCATTAGTAAGGTACACATCAATAACATGTATATCACATATACCTTTGTTCACTTTGCCATCCTTCTTATCCGCCAAATACTTGGGGCAGTTCCGCTTCCAGTGTCTAGTCTGCTTGCAGTAGAAGCACTCAGTTTCAGGCTTAGGTCCAGACTTGGGTTTCTTCACTTGAGCAGCAACTTGTTTGCCGTTCCTTTTGAAGTTCCCCTTCTTCTTCCCTTTGCCCCTTTTCTTGAAACCAGTGGTCTTGTTAACCATCAACACTTGATGCTCCTTTTTGATTTCTACCTCCGCGGCTTTCAGCATCGCGAAGAGCTCGGGAATAGTCTTGTTCATCCCTTGCATATTATAGTTCATCACAAAGCTCTTGTAGCTTGGTGGCAGTGATTGGAGAATTCTGTCAATGACGCTATCATCCAGAAGATTAACTCCCAGTTGAATCAAGTGATTATTATACCCAGACATTTTGAGTATATGCTCACTGACAGAACTGTTCTCCTCCATCTTGCAGCTGTAGAACTTATTGGAGACTTCATATCTCTCAATCCGGGCATTTGCTTGAAATATAAACTTCAACTCCTGGAACATCTCATATGCCCCATGACGTTCAAAACGTCGTTGAAGACCCGGTTCTAAGCCGTAAAGCATGGCACACTGAACTATAGAGTAGTCATCAGCTTTGCTCTGCCAGACGTTCTTAACGTCGTCAGTTGCATCAGCAGCAGGCCTGGCACCCAGCGGTGCTTCCAGGACGTAACTCTTCTGTGCAGCAATGAGGATAATCCTCAGGTTACGGACCCAGTCCATGTAATTGCTACCATCATCTTTCAACTTTGCTTTCTCAAGGAACGCATTAAAATTCAACGGAACAATAGCACGAGCCATCTATCTACAAACAAACATAGACAAGCAAAATACTATCAGGTACTAAGTTCATGATAAATTTAAGTTCAATTAATCATATTACTAAAGAACTCCCACTTAGACAGACATCTCTCTAGTCATCTAAGTGATTACGTGATCCAAATCAACTAAACCATGTCCGATCATCACGTGAGATGGAGTAGTTTCAATGGTGAACATCTCTATGTTGATCATATCTACTATATGATTCACGCTCGACCTTTCGGTCCCCGTGTTCCGAGGCCATATCTGTATATGCTAGG
>NW_021184811.1:0-2826 GCF_002162155.2 Triticum dicoccoides
GTTGGGATCGGGGGAAACCCCTGTCGGCATGGCCGACACCAGCGCGGTGGCGCGTGTAGGTTCCACCTGACCTTCCGTGAGGTCGTCGGGGGTTACCCTTCCTCTCGCCTCGTCATGTACCGGAGAAAACCCTTGGCAGCAGCGTCGTCATCGTCACGATCCTTCTTGAAGGTGTTGATTAGTGTCGGTGCTTCGGAGTCTTGGAGCCTAGTGAAAGATCCCTAGTGGGTGCAGCGATTGCGAGCCTTCTTCGATTTTGTTGATCTGTCGTTGTCGGCTTTTGTTTCTTTTGCTCTGTTTTGGGCGTGATTGTGTTACTTCCGCCCCAACACCTATTCCTGAATGGTTCGGTTGGTTGCTTTGTAATACAAAGCGGAATTTTTAGTTTTCTTTGCCTAATCAGGTGCGCCAACACCTAGGTATCCGAAATCCGCCCGGCTCTGTCTATACCTATTATATATCTATGTCTATCTACTAACGAGGCCCGGCTCTGAGGTGGGCGAGCGGGGCGGCTGCCCCGGGGCCCCCAGATCTTAATCTTGGGGGGTGGGGGGCGAGCAGGCATGGGCCACGCTCCTGGGCGTTTTTACCCCAAGGGCTTTAGTGAAAGGGATGTTCTTCTCGCTTTCTTGCATGAGTTATTCTTAATTGTTCATCTATAAAATTGACGGTAGATTTGTGTAATTTGAGTGAATTCAACTTGTTTAATTTAGGGGCTATAAATTGTATGGCATTTTTTGTTGGTCACCCATTGCAAGATACGGACAAGTTTTGTAGTAAAAAAAAATGTTCGAGAGGTTTTATTTTTCAAGGACATCCGAGAGAAATTACAGCACAAGATTTGTTTTATTGATCTTAGGGCACTACTAAGCACTGTTTTTCGAACATCAATCCTTGATAATCTCATCCAATTTCATTGCAATCGAAGAGAGGAAACCCGTGGTATCAGTATTGTAGAATTCTAAAAATAGTTTCGTTGTAGCCGGGTACACTAGTAGAAAAACCCTATTAGTCCCGGTTGGTGAGGGCCTTTTGTCCCGGTTCTTAAACCGGGACTAAAGGGTCGTTACTAATGCCCTAGACCTTTAGTCCCGGTTCTAACATGAACCGGGACAGATGGGCCTCCACGTGGCCGGTGCGCCGAGCCCAAGAAGGAGGGCCTTTGGTCCCGGTTGGTGGCACCAACCGGGATCAAAAGGCATCCACGCGTCAGCATTTCAGTGGCTGGGATTTTTGTTTTTTTTAAGGGGGGGTTTGGGGGGTTAATTTAGGTGTTTCATATATTGTGTTAGCTAGCTAATTAATAGAGAGAAGTGTCCTCTCTTATGTCCGTGCTTGGTCGACGCTACGTACTGTACATAGAGAGGCCCTCGACACGCTAGCTAGTAAGAAAATGAAGGAAATCATTAAGTACAGAAGTTCGTCATGCATAGCGAGAGAAGTGATCGATCGACCTCTCCTTCTTCGAGAGATTGGTCGAACAACAAGTTTTCGTATTATCTATCCGACGCTACTGGCTACATACATATACAATATGTAAGATCTCTTACAATCCCCTAGCATTTGAAATCAACTTCCACTTGGTATTCTCCGGTTTTATTGATGACGTGGTCAAGAAAGAATCCCGCCAATTCCTCTTGAACTGCTTTCATGCAATCTTGTTCTAGGAGTTCATTCCGCATCTGCCACGTCTAATTTGAAGAAGGGGGTTAATACATATATGAATAAAACTCAACAAAAATGATGGTGTAATAAAATGAAATTGTGAATATTATTGCTTACGCACTTCATATTGTCTTTTAGAGTAGCCCCGCTTATTTTTCAAAGTCGCGTTGTACATGAACTCGCACACGTAGTATCCACAGAAATTATTCCATTGTTCCTGCCACAAGCACTTTACGAGAAATAGAGGTCAATCAAACTGAGAATGAAGCATTATAAATGGCATTGATGAAAGTATAGCTATAGAATCAATAGGAGATGCGCGCAACTAGCTAGCTATCTAGTAGTACTTACTTTCGGGTATGTATATCGCAGCTCCTTCGGCAGTCCCGGAGCTTCTGCAGTGAACTGTTTCCAAACCCTGCAAGACAAAGAAAATAATTATTATTACTTGAGATATCAGGAAATGAACAAAAAGTTGCCGATATGGTGCGATAATGATCGATTGAACTTACTTGTTGAGCAATTTAGTCATATCCGCATAGGTTTAGGGATCTTTTCGTCTCGAGTCTAAGACGGTTACTAGTCCCCGCTCAAGCTTAATCTCCAGAAGAACATAGTGGAAGTTGCGCACGCATGCATAACTCATCAATTACATTACTATAACCTCACTCCAGTAATAAGGGAAACCGAATATGCACACAACAGTAACACTCACTCGAAGTTGTAAGGAAAGAGTATTAAATCTTTGTTTTGATTTTTGATCAACGATTGTAGCAAGTTGGCCTCGGCCTCTTCGGCGTTCTTTTTAACCTGAAATTCATCTATGATATTTGTGTTAATGAACCCAATATCATACATTTTTTGTTTCTTGCACTCGACGATCTTCAATCTCCATAATATAGTAAGGATAATTAATTATAAATACATGCAATGAAATAGCCGAGCTATATATAGAGACTTAATGACAGAAATAGTACTTACAGACAGTAGCAAAAGACCGTTAATTTATCGAGGGCCTTTTGATTGAAGAACTCGAAGAACTCCTCAAATGGAACATGCAACAGATCAGTTTCAACGAGGTCGTGCTCCTCTTTAATTCTCAGATACAAAGTATTCGTCCCCCTAGACTCTCTGCAAGTTTTCATGTACCAATTATGGAAT
>NW_021184812.1:0-1328 GCF_002162155.2 Triticum dicoccoides
GGAAGTTAGGGGATCGGATCCGAGTGCTAGCGTTGCTTTCTTCTGTGTTTTGCACCTCGCCAACCCAAAATGGGCCAGCCTAGGTGAGATACACCTTGTGTGAAACTTTAACTGTTGATGCAAATAGCGTCAGACAGGAGCTCCCTGGCGCACCCTCCCCCCACCTCCCTTGCTCACGTCATTCCTGACAGGCCTGCCCATCCCTTGTGTTCGTTTTCTCATAAGCCCCATCGAGACGTTCGGAAACACAGGAAAGTGTCACGCCATGATGAATGCTACGTATGTGGGGCACCTGATTCATGGAGGCATAGTCTTCTTGAATGTACTATGGCAAGATGTGTGTGGGTTTTGGTGTATCATGATCTACTAGAACATATGATAGCCACGAGGGAACCATCAGCAAGAACATGGCTCTTTTCAATGATCGAAGTACTGAAGCATGATGAGCTGGTCAGAATGTGTGCCACTTTATGGGCTATCTGGCATGCGCGAAGGAAGCTGATACATGAGGGTATAACTCAAAGTCCTTACGACACACACATGTTTGTTACCAATTTCATTTCTGAGCTTGATCAGCTCAATGAGGTGATCGGCACTCACACAATATCAGGAACTAGGCTAGTCCGGTAGCGGCGGCGGATCCCACCAGAAGCAGGTTTTGTAAAGGTCAATGTGGACGTCGGGGTCTCACTAGATCATAACCTTGGCACAGCTGCAGCAATCTGCCGCGATAGAGATGGAGCATATATAGGTTCTTTAGTTCTGGTGGTGCAGGGATTGGTTGGTCCGTCTACATTGGAAGGTCTTGCAGTTAGGGAAGGCTTGGCATTGGCTCAACATTTAGCCATGCAACATATTCAGGTGGCTTCTGATTGCAAGCAGGTCATTAGCCATATTCGTCAAGGTGTTGGAGGGAACTATGATGGGATTGTGAAAGAGATTCTAGAAACTTCTAGTGTGATTCAAGAAATGCCCTGACGCACCGCGTTTTCTTATTTGCCGCTGCCTGCGGCAAGTTGCCGGAGCGATGCACAGGGGAGATCATCGAGCGTTTGAGGATGGGCTGGCCTTTCAGCGCTTATGGTTTTGGGAAGTTTCTAGGTGGTTCCCAGCCAGGTTTTCCTGGTTTTGGGAACCTTCTAGGAGATTCTTGGACCGGTTTTTCCCTTTTACTTTTTTTTGTTTCCCTGTTACTTTTTCTTTTTCTTCCTCTTTCATTTTTTGGGGGATTTTCAAAAAAAAAGTTCAAAATGTTTTGGTTAAAAATTTCAGAACTTTACAAAAAATGTTCGAGTTTTCAAAAAATTCTTCTAAAATTAGAAAAAAAA
>NW_021184813.1:0-1899 GCF_002162155.2 Triticum dicoccoides
GAACCTGGGTAAAAACATCGTGTCCCTTGTCTCCTGTTACCATCCGCCTAGACACCGACATTGGTGCTTTCATTGAGAGTTCCTCTGTGTCGTCACCTTTAGGCCCGATGGCTTCTTCAATCATCAACCACGACGTGGTCCATGGTGAGACTTTTGTCCCCGGACAGATCTTCATGTTCGGTGGCTTCGCACTGCGGGCCAATTCGCTTGGCTATCTGGAGCAGATCGAAAGCTACGCCCCTGGCCATCAGGTCAGATTTGGAAGCTTAAACTACACGGCGGACATCCGCGGGGACTTGATCTTCGACGGATTCGAGCCACGGCCGAGCGCGCCGCACTATCACGATGGGCATGATCTAGCTCTGCCACCGGACAGCGCCCAGAGCGCCGCTCAGGTGTCCGCTCCGACCCTTAGCTCGGAGTCGACCGCACCAGTCAGGAACGGACGGTTGGACACCGCCCTAGGAGCCGCAATCTCTACGGCGATCGAGCCGAATACTAGCCTAATCCTTTGTGAGGGATGTGACTCCAAGGTGCCGGACTCCTTTCCGGAATCCGAATCTTCCACACCCCTTCCCATCGGACCCAATTGGGCTCCGATCATGGAGTTCACCGCCGCGGACGTCTTTCAGCACTCGCCCTTTGGCGACATCCTGAATTCACTAAAGTCTTTCTCTTTGTCAGGAGAGCCTTGGCCGGACTATGGTCAGCAAGGTTGGGATGCGTACGACGAAGAAATTCGAAACCCACCCACCACCCACTTTGTAGCCACTGTCGACGATTTAACCAACATGCTCAACTTCGACTGTGAAGACATCGACGGTATGGACACCTATGAAGGAGAAGAACAGGAACCAGCATCTATAGGGCACTGGAAAGCCACCTCGTCATATGACATATACATGGTGGACACCCCAAAAGAAGGGAATGGCGATGAAAAAACGGAGGATGACCCCTCTGTCGGTGTCAAAACCGGCGGATCTCGAGTAGTGGGTCCCGAACTGTGCGTCTAGGCGGATGGTAACAAGAGACAAGGGACACGATGTTTTTACCCAGGTTCGGGCCCTCTCGATGGAGGTAAAACCCTACTCCTGCTTGATTAATATTGATGATATGGGTAGTGCAAGAGTAGATCTACCACGAGATCGGAGTGGCTAAACCCTAGAAGCTAGCCTATGGTATGATTGTTGTTCGTCCTACGGACTATAACTCTCCGGTTTATATAGACACCGGAGAGGGCTAGGGTTACACAGAGTCGGTTACAATGGGAGGAGATCTTCATATCGTATCGCCAAGCTTGCCTTCCACGCCAAGGAAAATCCCATCCGGACACGGGACAGAGTCTTCAATCTTGTATCTTCATAGTCCGGGAGTCCGGCCAAAGGTCTTAGTACGGCCATCCGGACACCCCCTAATCCAGGACTCCCTCAGTAGCCCCTGAACCAGGCTTCAATGACGATGAGTCCGGCGCGCAAGTTGTCTTCGGCATTGCAAGGCGGGTTCCTCCTCCGAATATTCCATAGAAGATGTTGAACACCAGGGTAGTGTCCGGCTCTGCAAAATAAGTTCCACATTCCACCGTAGAGAGAATAATATTTGCGTTAATTGGATCTGCTGACGTATTCCGCGGCGTGGCATCGTGCCATAGCCAGGCTTTTATTCATTTTATTGTTCCACCTCAGCGCGTTTAGCGAGGCGGATTCCTTGGCACGTCTTGTCAAAGCAGAGATCGTGTCCCCTTATTCCGGGATTCTCATCAATACGGGCGTGGGTAACCCAACCACGCCATTAACCGCGGCGCTTGGGAGATAAGCGAGTTTTATTAGGCCAGTGGAGGGCTCGTAGTTTTGGCCACCCATATAAGGGGATAAGAATCTGCCCTTTCCATTCACACCTTCT
>NW_021184814.1:0-1573 GCF_002162155.2 Triticum dicoccoides
CGTTGAACCAATATAGACCTAATGGATCGACGTGAATGTATAGTAATAAGTGATGCAACAAGTGTACAACCTCTTTGCCGTACCCGTGTAGACTTCAGCATCATTGGGTTGGTCACTGAAGCAGTAGAGGCAGAGGTGGCTGTCAGATGTGTGGAGGAAGATATGAGGAATCTATAGACAGCGTCCAGGGCACTGCTCTGTTGTGATGGATTGTTCTGTCGTTAGAGCAGCTCCAGTGAGCCGTAAGACGTCGAGGCTGAAGTAGCACAAGACAGAGATCGTCAATCTCAAGTGGGATTCTAATAGCATCTCCAATAGATGATGTAAAATAGTTGTAAAATTTACATCACCAAAAACCACCTGACTACAACAGATGAGGTAAAAACTGTTGACTCTGAACTTAACTGTCGAAACTGAAATTTACTGTGGAATCTAAATGCTACTGTCGAAACTGAACACAATGGTAGCAGAGAGGCACTTGACATGTAGTTTACGGAGGGCCTGCAGTTCATCTTCAACCTGCACCCCCCTGAGCCGCCAGCCACCACCGGCCGAACCGCCAGCCCCACCGCTGGCTCACCGCCCTGAAACAACTCCCCACTGCCGCCCTGGCCAGCCCTCTAGACCCCCCGCCCCCACCCTTAACCCTAAGATAGATAGTGGGGTACCTCTCTGGTGAGCCCCCGTCCCCGCTGCGGGTGGTTCTTCCTTAACTCCGGCAAGCCCCCCAATCCATGAAAATCAACTGACCCAAAAGTCGATTCAGTCAACTGAAGTGTGGCTATATCAGAGCAGAACAGCAGCATGAGCGAGGGGGAGAGCAGCAGCAGCTGGGTGAGCGAGCGATCGAGCGAGAGCCAGAGCAGCAGCAACATATCCGGTTGGTATGGATGCCGCCGCCGAAGGGGCCTCGCACTGGGGGAGAGCCGCCATGGAGATGTCGCCCGCGGCGCCGGCTTCAAGGTAGCTGCTCCATGGGGGTGCGGGATGGAGCACCGTCGGCGTCAGGAGGTCGAGTTGAGGAGAAGGTTCAATGCGATGAGTGTACAACCTCTTTGGTGGCGCCGAGTAGGCCTCGGCTTCATCCGAGGAGTTAGTGATGATGCTGCGGTTTCGGTGGAGGAGGTTAAGGCGACACTATGGGGATGGAGCAGCCGCGATAGACGAGGCGATCATCGGAGCAACTCCTTGGAGGTGGAGGACGGGGCGGCTGAACCTGCGGGACAACGAGATGGACGACGGATCCTCATCCGGGGAGGTGGACGAGGGATGTCGAGCTGTTGCGGTGGACGACGTCGTCAGGGAAGAGGCTCCGGCTGGGCAGTGGTGAGGTGGCGGGCGAAGGAGGGTGGGGTTTCGCGGCTGGAGCAGAGAGGTCATCGCGGCCTGGGATTTCAGATGGCGAAAAGGGGGCGATGGGAGGGGGTGAAGCATGACTTAGGAATGCGCTTGTCAAAAATGTAGGGTGTGTTACAAAAGTACCCCCCACCGATTTGAACTAGCGGCCCTTTCGGCTTAGGGTTAGAAGGGGGATTTCACGTGTCGGGATTTGGCAGCTGGAGGGAGTTTTCGC
>NW_021184815.1:0-1682 GCF_002162155.2 Triticum dicoccoides
TGTGAAATTCATTTTTTGAAAATTTTTCTTTAATAGTTTCCTGGATTCCAACAAAATCCAGTTTCCTATCAATTATGCATTCCCTAATGAAATTTTTTAATGTCTTTTCCAATCCCTTCACAAGAACAATCCAATCATTCTTGAGATTTTTTGTGTGTTTTTTCCTCCTCCCAATTATGCTAGCTGTTTTCCCACAGGAGAACCCTGGTGAGTTCAAGCTATTCTTTTTTGTTTTGGCAAAGAAGCTTTTTAAATGGGCAAAATGATCCATCTCTAATTCAGCATCAGAGTGGTCATCTCCCGAACAAATGTCCTTAATATCCACATCTCCAATATCAATGAGGTTAGGTTCACCAAGGTGCCCTTCCTCTTCTTTTGTTTTGCATATATTTTGCATATAGAATTCTTTTCTACATTGTTCCATTCTAGTTGTGATATCCAGATTAGATTCAATCATATTAATAGAGCAGCCTAAATCAATTCAAATTTTATCTGCCATTTCTAACAAGGAAACATTAGTCTCCCACATCTCCTCAATTTTTGCATCTTGTTTGCCTACCAATCTCCCACATCTCCTCAGCTGCTCCTCTTCTGTCTCATTGGTATCTGCATCTTTGTCTCCAGATCTCACTCCCACTTTAGTTCCAAAAGAAACTGATTCCTGGCTAGCATTGAAGTCCACTGCCTCATTGTACATGTTATTTTCATCTTCTTTTTTGTCAGTCTCCATGATCCTTAAGTCAGCATCAATGATTTCCTCCATTTCTTTTTCTCTTGCTTCCCACATCTCAATCTTATCTACACACCTATCAATCACACCCTGTTGTTTATTAATCATCTCCACAAGTACTTTTTTATCTTGCTCCAGTTCCATGATCTTCTTTTCTTCTTTGATTTTAAGAGCTTTTTATCTTGCTTTATCTTCCTCCAGATCTATCACTTTCTTCATAATTATTTCCATACCAGCCTCAACTTTCTTTCTTGCTTACATCTCCATAGCTTGTTCTTTCTGGATTCTCTGAATTTCCTCATTTTTCTTCTTTAGCTCCTCAAACTGTGCCAGCCCCAAGCTCCCCAAAGAGATCATTTCTTTGTTTCCTATTTCATTATCCTCTCCTTTCTTGTGTCTTTTCCTCATATCATCCTCACTGTTGCCCACTTCTCTCCCCTCATTTTCCCGTCTCTTATGTTCTCCATACCATCCCATCTCCACAACACTTTCCAGTTCAGGTATGACTTTGTATATCATCAAGTCCTTGTCTGTGATTTCAGTATAAGCAGGGATTTTTATCAAAGTCTCTTATTCCAATTTTTGCTCTTATCTTGTCTTTAGCAATGGTATTCATGTCAATCTCCAGAACAGGGCCTAGGGTTGCTGCCACCTCACACATCCCAAAAAATGTCTAAAGGACTCAGGGACTTTGCTAAACAATGCCCAGATAGTGTGTAGCTTGCCTACTGCTTGTGAGTCAAAACTCCAACTTTTCACATTGATCACTGCCCCGGATCCCAGCAAACTAAAGTCATTGCACTTGCTCAGCTCCACCAATCTTCCCTTGTATGGAAACCTGACCAGGAAAGCTCCTTCTCCATGCTTCTTGCACCTCCACTGCCAATTCCAGTTAAACATGTAGTGTAATCTCTCAATCAACTGAGTTTCATTGAGCTATCCTGAAACCACT
>NW_021184816.1:0-1762 GCF_002162155.2 Triticum dicoccoides
GAACGCGCTGGTCGCCGCCGTTCGCCATAGCCGCCGCCACAGCCTCCCCCTCGCCTCTCCGACACGCGCAGGAGCTCCGCCCCCTCGCCCTGAAGCTCTCCGTCAAGCCACAAGACGCCGGACGCCCTGTGGAGCCGCCGTCGCCGTCGTCTTCCACCTCGGGCTCCGACCACCACCGCCGTCGATTCGCCGCACGCAGGACGTCCCCGAGCCCGCTTCGACGCCCGCTGCAACCGCGGTGAGCTCCGCCACCGTTCCCCTCTCTCCATTTCGCTGCCCGCTCGCCGTAGCCCTCCTCCCCACCACGGCCGAAGCTTCTCGCCGCCGTCCATGTCGCCGTCATCGTCTCGGCCCGCCTCCGCCCAAACCAAGCACCCTATCGTGCTCCCGGTGCCACGAGGGTGCCGCCGAGCCCCTCAGGTGGCCTCCCCGTGCCCCGCAGCCCGTTTCCGCTCGAAGCCGAGCTCCGGCCGCCGCCGCAAGCTTTGCTCCGGCGAGCTCCGGCGTCCCCGCGGCTTCTCGTCTGCTCCCCTGGATGCGGACGAGCCCGGGCTACGCCCCGGTGCTCTCAGACGCCGTCCCCGTGGCCTGAGGCGCGGACTCCGCCGCGTCCAGAGGTCGCCGGCGGCGAGCCCCGTCGCCTGAGCCCCGCCATGTGGGCCCGGCTCGTCAGGTGATTAGCTTAGTGCTAATCACCACTTAATTAACCCCCTGAGACTGACATGTGGGCCCCGGTGCCCCCCCCTAATCCTTTAATTAAGTTAATCTAACCCTCTTTAACCCCCTGTCACTGATGTGTGGACCCCACACGTCAGGTTTGACCCCAGTCAGCCGCAGTTGACTGCTGACGTCGTGCTGACGTCATGCTGGCGCAATAATATGATTTCTGGATTTAAATTAAATCAGGAAATTCCAGAAATTGATTTAAACTTCAAAAATTCATATCAATTCAACCGTAGCTCAGATTAAAATAATTTATATATGAAAAATTATCAGAAAAATGTAATCTATCCATCTGTACTAGTTTCATGCATGACAAACCAACTTATACATGCTGAATATGAGAAAACACATTATGGCATATATAAGAGCTTACTTTGGAGATGCATTTGAGCTTATGGTTCAAATGGACTTCACACCAAATGATTACTAGTTGCATTAGCTCAAACAACATCACATCTTCATGCCATGTTCATGCATCATATTGTTGCATATGTTTGTGTATTGATTGCCGGCACCGTTCCTTCTCGATAGGTCCTGCTCCGGAGCTGTTCCAGAGTACCTGTCTATGAAGCAGTGCCTCCCTTGTTGATTTACCAGGCAAGCAAACCCCCTTGTTCATTCCGATACAATCCTACTCTCTCGCTCCTGCTCTCAGTTATTGCATTAGGACAACAACGATTCATCTGCTACTTTGTGCTGCGGTAGTTGAACCCATTCCTCTGCATGACCTGTCATTGCCACAGTAAATAGTTGAAACCCACTAGCATGTGTAGGAGTTGATTGAGCCATGTTGTGTTCCTACCATGCTATGCCTGCTATTGCTTAGAGTTGTGTCAGGTCTGGTTCATTGGGAATGAATTGGAGTGTTACGATATGTTCTGATGTTGAGAGTGAAGTGTGTGAACACGATTTGGTAAAGGTAGCGGTGAGAGGCCATGTAGGAGTACATGGTGGGTTGTCTCACTGGAACCGTCCTTAAGCACCGAGTTCTATGTATGTTGTCCAATGACTCGATACTACCACACATTGGGCTCCGGGC
>NW_021184817.1:0-684 GCF_002162155.2 Triticum dicoccoides
CCCGCGGAAGGCCCATCAGGCATAGCAGTAACAATTAGGCCCGTAAGCCTGGACTTATAAACCACTGCACGCCCCTCTCAACTAGCGAGGTGGGACTAAACTTTGGCCACGATGCGGGCAGCACAGGGGCCTTTGGTCCCGGTTGGTGGCACCAACCGGGACTAAGGGGGGGGGGGCAGTGGTACCGGTTATTGCCACCAACCGGTACCAATGCACACCCTTTAGTCCCGGTTGGTGCCACCAACCGGGACCAAAGTCCTCTGCTTCCTGCCCTTTGGGCTGCTGAAAAGAGACCTTTGGTCCTGGTTGGTGGCACCAACCGGGATTAAAGGGGGCATTGGTACCGGTTGGTGCCATGAACCAGTACCAATGCCCTGGGTATATAATTAGCACTTGTAAAAAATTTCTTTCAGTTCGTCTTCCCCGCCCGACGCCCCAGCGCTGCTCCTCGTTGTCGTCGCCGTCGCGGTCGTCGCCTCTGCCTCGTGCCCGAGCCCCTGCCCGCCGACCGTCCCCGTGCGTCGGCGCCCTCGCCGTCCCTGCCATCCGATGCCGTCGTCGTGTCATCCATGCCTTTGACGTCGTCACCGCGCTGCCCCTGCTCTGGACCACGCCGTCATCGGCGCCGCGCCGCACCGGTCCCTGCCCCGGGCCCTGCCCCGGGCCCGAGCCCCTGCCCACGGC
>NW_021184818.1:0-1302 GCF_002162155.2 Triticum dicoccoides
ACAACCAGTATCCCTCATATTATGGATGAAACTGAGATTAAGTCAAAAACTTTATTTTGATCAGAGCAACTGGTAAATCAGATCAGGCCCAAGGGACTAATTCTCCGCTGCTGCATAACACGGTCCTAAGAACACTGGTGTATACACTTCCACCGTAAGGTGGTCAACACCAGTAAGTTTGTCAAAATCCACCTTGATGATACCACTTGCAAGAGCAAACTCCCCAGTCCCACCAGTAACAGCCAACTGACCATTAACACCCAAGGCGTTTCCCATCACTTGAAGGGTGGATCCTTTGAACCTGCGCATGAAACATGGCATACAATAATATCATGTTAAATAAAGGAAACAAAAAATACTAGGAAAGGTAACCCTCCTATTGAAAATAAGTGAACTTTTTTCCAAGCTTTAACATCATCATGTTTGACCATATTTACAGAAGAGAACATACCAACATCTGTACCACATTGAATTGGTATCATTAGTTTGATCATGAATGAATTATATAATTGTAAATATTTCGTGCCACAGGTGTCGCGTACGTTATGGGTCAACTATATCGGACTTGCAAAAGTTTAACTTAGGATAACTCTAAACTGTTCTGTCACTAAAAAAATGAGGATATAAAAACTAGATAAGGATATAGTACTTATAAATACGATGATTTAAATACTTGTGATTACCTGCCATCCACAAACACTATGACGTAAGTAGATATCCAGCTACCGGCGCATATGGTGCTTCCTTGTCCACGGGCGACTAGCTTCGCCCCGTTGCCCTCTCCTTCAAATACGGTCCAGTTGACAACAACGTAATGCCCAAACTTGGCCACCTCAAGAAGGGATTTCTGGGTGTCATCACCAGTGCGGCCCAACCACAGGTTGCGGAGGATAGTCTTTCTGTATGTAGTGGGTGCAGGGACAATGGAGACCTCGACATTAGGAGGAACGGCCGCCATGATCGAGTTCTGTGGATGTGCAAGGAATGTGCTACTCAAGCTAGTTGGGTACTATTAGCTCTAGCTGGTTGTACTTAGGAAAGAAAGAAAGGAGATGTACTTATAGCTGGGAAAACGCCTCATTGCTGACTGCACCATGTGCACGCACGAGATTCCAAACTTAGTATACAGCCTTAATTTCGTAAGTATGCTGAGTTTTCCAGACTTATTAGATCCCAGGCGACCCGATCTAGATCTGGTAATCTCTCCCAACTAGAGGGCATCTCTTAACAAATCCGGATCACCGATGCTCCCTGCAATTTGATTTTTTTCTTGAAAATACCACCACCAGCACCACGGATGCC
>NW_021184819.1:0-1641 GCF_002162155.2 Triticum dicoccoides
GATCACTTCTAGTTCATGACCGTTGCATTGCTTCTCTTCTCGCTCTCATTTGCGTAAGTTAGCCAACATATATGCTTAGTGCTTGCTGCAGCTCCACCTCACTACCCTTTCCTACCCATAAGCTTTAATAGTCTTGATCTTGCGAGTGTGAGATTGCTGAGTCCTCGTGACTCGCAGATACTTCCAAACAGTTGCAGGTGCCGATGATACCAGTGCAGGTGACGCAACCGAGCTCAAGTGGGAGCTCGATGAAGATCTTGTTCGTTGTTTTGTTTCGTTTCCCGTTGATCAGTAGTGGAGCCTAGTTGGGACGATCGGGGATCTAGCATTTCGGGTTGTCTTCTTTTATTTTGGTTTCGTAGTCGGACCTTGATTGTATTCTGGATGATGTATGTTTAACTTGTATTTGTGTGAAGTGGCGATTGTAAGCCAACTCTTTATCCCTTTCTTATTCAGTACATGGGATTGTGTGAAGATTACCCCTCTTGCGACAAACCTACCATGCGGCTATGCCTCTAAGTCGTGCCTCGACACGTGGGAGATATAGCCGCATTGTGGGTGTTACAAATATAAACTATCAAAATATAAAACTCCTGTGATTCTTTCGCATCACGGCTTAGGCATGCATAAATAATGCATGCTGACCCAGGGAGAGGAACCTTTAACGAACTATTCTCCCTGGAAGATGTTTCTTACGTTAAAAAGTAATATAACATAACTCCCCGAATACAGTTTGTCTGTTCAAGCACTATGACCGGATCGCCTGGTTTCCGAACATACTTGGTGTTTCCCACAGGTATAGTATTCGGAAACACTCCAACCCTTGGGTTTCGGAGGTAGAAGCGGAAGGTTTTCCATGACAATCTTTTTCAGTCCGGACGGACATAAGTTTGGTGATAAGGTACATTGTTACATGAAATCAAACGCCTACTCTTTTTCTATACCATCTATCAATTTGTCTAGTTTACAGTCCTGTTTTGAAAATTTAGCGACTGTCTTTACTTGGTCATACACCAAGCTAACATGAATTTCTTTTCCATCTGGTCCCCGTGGTCCCACCCGGGCCATATGATTTGGATCAAGTCTGCTATACCGCGTTTTCACCATTGCCCAGGCTTCTTGTGCACCTTCTCGACATGCTGATGACTTCCATAGTTCAAAGCGGCGTCGAGCTCCCTTAAATAAATTCAGGAGCTCCTCCATAATTTCTGAAGGAGAATCTGATGGCCATAAAGCCTTAGCCATGTTCCCCATGGCTTTCCGAGCTTGCTCGTGCACTTTGGATAGCTCTTGAAGCAAATCGCCTTGAAATGTGGACACTTCTCCCTCGGGCCGCCCAGTTAACAAACCTATAGAAAAAATCTCGTAAACTTTTTCCATCAGGGGATCGTATGACAGTTAGGTTGAAGGACATACTGAATATGCCGCCTTTCAGCTTTCTGTTGTCCTTCAAGGCATCCGACAGTTGGGCTTGTATGTCCTTTAGCTCTTCGGCTTGCTTGATGTTTGCATCCTGTAGCATGTTCTTCTCTTTAATGGTCTGTGTTAATACACATTGACTAGCGGCTTCTTGCCCTTCGACATGTTGTTTGTCCGCCTTAGCAGCCTTCAGCATCTCCTACAACTGGTCTGCTGATCCTG
>NW_021184820.1:0-1098 GCF_002162155.2 Triticum dicoccoides
AGGCGTCTAATTGGGCACTTCCGGTGGTTGTTAGCGTGTTTGGCTTGGGCCATGCTTTCTTTGATCGTCACCATTCAGCCAAGCGGCCGAAGTCCGTTTTGTGATAAAATGATTCTATGAAAGTCTTGTTACAAAGAAACAACTCAAATAATATTCATTTTGTGAGGGTTTAGGTAATAATCTTCTCTTTTGTAAATAATCTTTTCTTTTGTAAGTTTATGCACGTTTTCTATGTGTATGTTGGAGTTAATTTTTGGAATCTGGTCTCCAATGTGCCCAGTCTCTAAAACATAGTAAAAATTAAAAAAATAGGTCTCAACTTAAGAAAAACAAAAATAATGCTTATAAGTATGTTGATAAAAACAAGTCACCTCATCAAATTTCCATTAAAGCAACCTTCAATTGAACTGACAAGAGTTTTGAACAAAAAGGAAACTAAAATGTTACATGCAGGAACCATCAATTTCTTATTGCATGCACCAGAAAGCGAGAGAGCAGAACAACGACTCCACGAAGCAACTTTTCCACATTCAACTTCCATATTTAAATCCTGAGCACAATCGGGCTCAAACCATTGCATACTTCGCATGTATTGCAAGATAATCCTAGGTGTTCAATCCAAACATCAAACATATAATGGATTGCCACATAATCGTGTGTTGTTTCCCTTGTTAACCTAATCATCTCTTGCTTCGGAACAAGGGGAAAAGAACCGAAAATAACGATTCTTTTTGTCAGAAATACAACACATTAGAACCAAAAAAGCATATGAGATCATATCAGTATGATAAAAAATGATATTTGTCAATTATTCAGAAGGTAGAAATACAGTCACTCATTACAGACACACAATGGAATGACATATCCTACATTTATTTTATAGATTAGGATGCACATCTAGAAACTCGAACATGTCCTTAATTTGCGAACTGGTCCTCCGTGTAATCAGCCAACGTTTCACTTAGTTGTGGTTGTTCTCCCAGAACTGAGCCTGGAGCCAGTCAATTGTATTCTTTTCCACCTGAAACGCCTTGGCAAGAACATCATCGGATATTTGTGGGTCCGACCCAAACACCGCATTGGCAATTGTGATAGCCC
>NW_021184821.1:0-1525 GCF_002162155.2 Triticum dicoccoides
GCTCTCCTCCCTCCCCTCCCCTCCGGCAAGATCCAGCGTGCTCCAAGATCCCCATGCTCTGCTCCTTCCTCCCCTCCGGCAAGATCCAGCGCGCGGCCTCCCTCTCCTCGATCCAGATCGAGGCACCCCGCCGCCCCGCCTTCGTCTCCCTCCGTCTCCCACCCGATGGAGGCCGCGGTGGGGGAAGCGAGGGGTCTCGGCTTCCCCTCCCATCGCCGCACCACTCGTCCGCTAGCTCCCCACGCAGGTGGATTCGGATGGAGGCGGCCGTCGCCGGGCACGACAACTCCACCCGCCAGGTTGTCGCCGGGCACGCTCCAACAACCTCTTCCGCTTCAAGATGGACCTCTCCTCCGCACCCTTCTCCCCCTTCGACGAGAAGCTAGACTGCGCCGGCGGCGCCGGCTCCCCCACCCCCAAGAAGGCGCCCCGCAAGGTCCCCAAGACGCCCCATAAGGTTCGATCCGCCCGCCCGCCCATTCCCGCAAACACCTCGCGTGCACCGAATTCTCCGATCTCCGGTCTACTACTAACTGGTGTGTGGTCGTCGCCGGCGTGCAGGTGCTGGACGCGCCGTCCCTGCAGGACGACTTCTACCTGAACCTCGTCGACTGGTCCTCGCAGAACATGCTCGCCGTCGGCCTCGGCACCTGCGTCTACCTCTGGTCCGCATCCAGCTGCAAGGTGCATTTCTTTCTTTCTTTCTTGCATCTTCTTGTTGCATCCATGGATCACGCTCAGGTCAGATTGCTAATGGCACCGTTGTCCAGGTTACCAAGCTGTGCGATCTGGGGCCGAGGGACAGCGTCTGCGCCGTGCACTAGACGCGCGAGGGCTCCTACCTTACCGTCGGCACCAGCCTTGGAGACGTCCAGGTTTAATCTTCAGCCGATGCACATTGCAACAAAATCTCACAATGTAGTCCATATTCGTCAAAGGATTCTGAACTGTTTGGTTCACGACTTATCAAAATTGATATCACTGATGCACATTGGAAGAAAATTTCACAGCACACAAGATTAGAGAACTGAAAGCTGTTAGTGTGTGATTGTTAAAAGATAAGTACCAAAGTTTAAGGGGTGTAGTCCACTAATAACTTTCACATACTATCGTGTGTGATGCGTCGAAATAAGAACCATAAATGAGGTATTGATCTACTGCATTAAACACTGGTGTACAAGCAGTAATAAGTTTCCCATACTACCTTTTGCAGGTCAGAGTATGACACGATTGGCACTAGTGTAAAAGCAGCTGTTGTTCATCTGGGAGCAGCACTTGTAAAGGTTAGTAACTAGTCGTGGATTCTTAGCACCATGATTGACATGCCCAAACAATCCACCATTCATTGGTCTGTCATTGCTTGAGAAACTTTTTAGTTGTTTGATCAATGTGCTCTTGCCAACTACTTGACTTATACAATTAATATGTTCTTTGGAGTGACCACTCAACTAGTCTTTTTACTTTATCTAAAATCCATGTACCAGTTTTGAGAGCAAACTGGTTGCTGAGGGTTGTATGCCATTCA
>NW_021184822.1:0-2281 GCF_002162155.2 Triticum dicoccoides
CTCAAATTCTTTTGCCACAATCTGATTTTCACTCTTATTCTTCTCCTGTTTTGCTTTATTAGCTCTATTAATATCATCTTTCAAAATGGAATCAGGAGTCATAGGAAGCAAAGTAATATTTTTATCCTTATGAACAAGAGTATAGTGATTGTTTCTACCATGGTGTACAGAATTTTTATCAAATTGCCATGGTCTACCAAGTAATAAGGAACATGCTTGCATAGGTACCACATCACAATCAACATAATCAGCATATGTAGAGATACTAAAATGCACACGAACAGTACGTGTTACCTTAACCTTACCGCTGTTGTTGAACCATTGGATGTAGTAAGGATGTGGATGTGGTCTTGTGGTGAGAGAAAGCTTCTCCACCATCTCCATGCTAGCCAAGTTGTTGCAGCTCCCTCCGTCTATTATGACGCGCACAGAACGTTCCTTCACAACTCCCTTGGTACGGAACAAATTGTGCCTCTGATTTTGCTCAGCTTGTGTGACCTGCACACTCAAAACACGTTGAGCAACTAAACATTCATACCTGTCAGCGCCTCAGGAGCCATGTATTGTGTCTCATGATCAGAATCATCTCCACCATGTTCTTCACGTGTAATAAGAGCCAATGTCTCCTCATCATAGTCACTAGCGGACTTATATCCACCATCCGCGGTAGCAATCATCACACGCGGAGATTTGCATTCTCTCGCATAATGACCTCCTCCCTTACAACGACGACAAATAATATCACTTGTGTGCCCTGTTGATGCCCTAGAAGAAGAAGAACTCTGTGCAGGCCCGGCAGGTGCGCTCTTGGCAGATAATGGTGGTTGTTCCTGTTTTCTTGTATCACAACTGTAGGAGGCACCTGATTGAGGTGCTGGTGCAGTTGAAGTAGAAGATGCACGCGGCGTCCATGAGGAAGGTCAGCCTGCAGAAAAGTTAGTTCGCACCAATGCTTGTCGATCCTGCACTTCACGTTCAGCTTTACAAGCAAGATGGAATAAACGAGTGATATTAGTATACTCCTTATAGTCTAGAATGGTCTGAATCTCTCTATTTAATCCACCCAGAAAACATGCAAGCATAGCTTCATTCTCCTCAACAATACCACATCGAATCATGCCAGTTTGTAATTCCTGATAATATTCTTCTACAGAATTTTTTCCTTGTCTTAAGCGCTGTAATTTTTGAAGCAATTCACGTTGATAATATGGTGGAACCCAACGAGTACGCATAGCAGTTTTCAAAGCAGCCCAAGTAGTTGGAATAGGATATAATCTACAATGTTCAGACCACCATACACATGCAAGACTAGTGAAAGCACAAACAGCAGCAGCAACTCGTCTCTCCTCAGGATATTGTAAACATGTAAATCGTTGTTCAGTTTCTAACTCCCAAGTAAGATATATATCAGGAACATATCTACCCTCAAATGGTGGAATATTCAATTTCAGTTTAGGAATATGGACATCATCTCGTACCTGAGGTGGTGGTGCAGGCCTACCATTACGAATATATACCTGAGGTCGACCTGCTGGTGGTGGTGCAGGTGGCTGCACGTAGTGCTGATTTTGATCAACCTCATCCTCATAATCGCCCGCATACTCATCATCCTCCTGGGTACCAGCAACAGCAGTAGTAGGAGCCAAAGAAGCACCAACAGCAGTAGCAGCGGCAACAGAATTTTGTCCTGACTCAATAGGAACACGCTGTGCTCGTCCATACTGATTCGGAAGGGGGCGTAGTTGTTGTTGTTGCAGAGGTGCGACAGGTGCAGCCGGTGGTGGAAGACGCGTAAGCAGTTCATTAAATCTGTTATCGAGCTTTGTTTCGAACGTCTTCTCAAGGCCAGTAATCTTCTCCATGGCCTCTTCAAAATTGTTCAGCACATCTTGCACCTGTTCAGTCATCATTTGCTGAAACTTATCATGAAGCTCCTTGTTCGATAAGTTCTCCCAGTCAATCTCGTCGGCTTGTGATCCTGGCATGGTTAGCAGCAATAGAAACACACAAGAATATGATCCTACAGACTACTAAGAAGTGGTGGTGGTGTATCACAAATCCGTCAAGCAAATCTCAAATTCTTACCAGTTCTTACCCAACAGCAGGCGGTGATCGGCAACCATTGTAGTCAAAAACTCTCAAAGCTTGGATAGAGCGATTACCAGGGAGAGTCAAACACACGACGTAGATGTATGTGGAGCTGGGAAGGCTTATAGTATGGTAGCAAAAAGGGTCAGCAATAATCAATTCAGAGATGCAAAGTTGAATAAACGCTCAACGA
>NW_021184823.1:0-967 GCF_002162155.2 Triticum dicoccoides
TTTTGGCCGATTCTGGCCCGTTTCATGTACTATTACTCACTGTTTTGGGGTTCCGGAGTGATTTCCACGATTAATGAACCCTGGGGTGCGTTTACGTGTCGGTCATCAACCCTCCCAGTTTTGGCCGATTCTGGCCCGTTTGATGGACTATTACTCACCGTTTTGGGGTCCCGAAGCAATTTCCACAGTTATTGAACCCCAAGGTGCACTTACATGTCGGTCATCAACACTGGCAATTTTGGCTGATTCTGGCCCGTTTCATGGACTATTACTCACTGTTTTGGGGTCCCGGAGTGATTTCCACGATTAATGAACACTGGGGTGCGTTTATGTGTCGGTCATCAACACTCGCAGTTTTGGCCATTTCGGGCCCGTTTCTTGGATTATTACTCACCATTTTGGGGTCCCGAAGCGATTTCCATAGTTATTGAACCTGAAGGTGCGCTTAAGTGTCGGTCATCAACAATGTCAGTTTTGGCCGATTTTGGCCCGTTTTATGGACTATTACTCACTGCTTTGGGGTCTGGGAGTGATTTCCACGATTAATGAACAGTGGAGTGCGTTTACATGTGGTCATCAACACTGGCAGTTTTGGCCAATTCTGGCCCCTTTCATGGATTATTACTCACCGTTTTGGGCTCCCGAAGCGATTGCCTTAGTTATTGAACCCCAAGGTGCGCTTATGTGTCGGTCATCAACACTGGCAGTTTTGGTCGATTCTGGTCCGTTTGATGGACTATTACTCATTGTTTTGGGGTCCCGGAGTGATTTCTTCGAATAATGAACCCTGGGGTGCGTTTATGTGTCGGTCATCAACCCTCGCAGTTTTGGCCGATTCTGGCCCGTTTCATGGACTATTACTCACCGTTTTGGGGTCCCGAAGCAATTTCCATAGTTATTGAACCCCAAGGTGCACTTACATGTCGGTCATCAACACTGGCAATTTTGGCCGATTCTGGCCCGTTTC
>NW_021184824.1:0-1180 GCF_002162155.2 Triticum dicoccoides
GGAGGCTGCGGGGGCGGCGGAGCTCGCCGGGGCAGAGCTCAGGGCGGCGGCCGGAGTTCGGCTGTGTTCGGGGGCGCGGCTGCAGCGTGCAAACGCGCGAACTAAAGCGCTAGCGGGGCACTACGAGGTGCGGCGAGAGTGCTAGGTGCACTGGCGTGGCCAAAAGGTCGCCGGAGCAACGCCGGCGACAAGCTCGAGCGGAGGCGAGCTTCGGCCATGGCGGAGCTAAGGCCTAGACGGGGCAAACGGACACGGGGAGGAGGGGGTTCGGTGCGGGGGCTCACCGCGGAACCAGCGAGCGCGAGGGCGAGGTCGGGGATGCCCGGTAGCTTCCGAATCGCCGGCGAGGATCCACGGCGGCCGGAGGCGAATTTGGCGACGGCGACGGCTCCACGGGGTGCTCCGTCTTGCGTGGCTCGACGAGGAGGTAGAGGGGGTCGCGGCGGATCTGGGGAGCGTGTCGGGAAGGCGTGGGAGAGGCGGTGGCTACGGTGATGCCCGTCGGCGGCGGCGGTGGTTCTCGGGTGAGAGAGAGAGAGCAGGGGGAGAGGAGGAGGGAGAGAGTGAGAGGGCGGTCGGGGTTGCGTGGCGTCGTCCGGGGCGTTCCAGGCGACGAGGAGGAAGCAGGAGGTGGCCAGGGAAGCAGGAGGTGGAGGCGCGGCGGTGCGCGCGCGTCGGCACGCGCCGTTCCCCTGTCGGGAAGGAAGACGACAGAGGAGGGGGGGCCAGGTGGGCTGGGCCGCCTCCTGGCTGGGCCGGCCTGCTGCTGCTGGGCTGCGCAGGGGAGAGCCCCAGGTAAGCACAGGTGAGGTTTTCCTGTTTTATTTCCCTTTTCTATTTTTTTCTGACATTTGTTTGGTTTAATAAAAATACCAAACCATTTTATTTTATTATGCCAATTTTTGTAGGGGCTAATGGTATTATTCCAGAGCTCTGTTATAATTGGCATAATTTTGGACATATAAAATATATATAACATTTATATATCCAAGCAAATAATTATTGTATTAATTCCAAATGGCCAAAATAAATATCCATGAGCTCCTAAAAATATTGTTTTGATTTTTATCTCTGTCCAATATTTTTAGAGGGCATCATGAGCATTTTCTTGGACCCTTTTGGAGAAATTTTTATTTGGGTCATTTTCAAAAAATGATTCTGAGGGTTCCACCAATCCTCA
>NW_021184825.1:0-1382 GCF_002162155.2 Triticum dicoccoides
AGGAACCTCAGTAGTAGATTCAGCATGTAGCCTGAAAGAAGGAACATAAGACGTTGCTGTCTTGCTGTAAATCAAATTTGCTGATCCACCTGTTGCAAGAAGCCTTGCAACCTATGGCAGAAATACGCACAATAATTACGACAGCCAGCAGAAACAACAATATTCAGCGACCACATGAATACAATGCCTTGGCGTAGCTACTAAGCATCATGTCAAGTAAATAGGCAACAAGCCTTGTGTTCCACTGGATTGCATCTAAAGAGTCCATAACTCCAAAGATTCGAAGAGAAAACAATCAAAATCATGCCTGAAACAAAACACGCAAGAAAAAAGTAAACATGTACCCTGGAGAGGGCGAGCCGGCAAGCCATGAAGGGAATCGCCTGGATTTTTACTGTCGAGGCTCAGCGATTCGTAAGGTCTGCTTCTCCCTGTCTCGCGATAATAATCCCTACTAGAGAGAGAGAGAGAGAGAGAGACTAACTATAGCCGGAGAGGCCGATGCATAACTTGCGGATGAAACACATAATTGGCATCTCTTGGTTGCACCATGGTGTAAGCATTTCCCAAATAGGTGTTGGTGACATTTAAAACCTAATAAATCAGTAATACCACATAATTTGAAGATCCTGATTTACAACAGAAATTGCAAGCTCATGTATACCGAAAAATATAAATGCTTATGGTGGCAATAGAATTAGAAATAACCGAGAGCCTTAAAAAAGGCATGTTGAAAGTGATAACTTGTGATTCCATTGTAGATTTCAAAGTACATCGTCCATGGATGGAGCAGTTAACCTTGCAACCCCCAATAACTATCTGCCTGCACTGTAATATTCTAAGACGATGAAACTCCCATTGAACAATATATACCTGCAATAGTAGATTCTTTTTTTGCAGGAACCTCAGTTGTAGATTCAGCATGTAGCCTGAAAGAAGGAACATAAGACGTCTTTGTCTTAGTGTAAATCAAATTTGCTGATCCACGTGTTGCAAGAAGCCTTGCAACCTATGGCAGAAATACACACAATAACTAAGATAGCCAGCAGAAACAACAGTATTCAGCGACCACATGAATACAATGCCTTCGCGTAGCTACTAAGCATCAGGTTAAATAAATAGGCAACAAGCCTTGTGTTCCATTGGATTGCATCTAAAGAGTCCTTAACTCCAAAGATTTGAAGAGAAAACAATCAAAATCATGCCTGAAACAAAACACGCAAGAAAAAAGTAAACATGTACCCTGGAGAGGGCGAGCCGGCAAGCCATGAAGGGAATCGCCTGGATTTATACTGTCGATTCTCAGTGATTCGTAAGGTCTGCTTCTCCCTGTCTCGTGACAATAATCTCTACTAGGGAGAGAGAGAGAGAGAGAGAGAGAG
>NW_021184826.1:0-1070 GCF_002162155.2 Triticum dicoccoides
GTGGGCCCCACTCCGGAACCTTCTAGAACCTTCCCGGTACAATACCGAAAAATCCCGAACATTTTCCGGTGGCCAAAATAGGACTTCCCATATATAAATCTTTACCTCCGGACCATTCCGGAACTCCTCGTGACGTCCGGGATCTCATCCGGGACTCCGAACAACATTCGGTAACCACATACAAACTTCCTTTATAACCCTAGCGTCATCGAACCTTAAGTGTGTAGACCCTGCGGGTTCGGGAGACATGTAGACATGACCGAGACGTTCTCCGGTCAATAACCAACAGCGGGATCTGGATACCCATGATGGCTCCCACATGTTCCACGATGATCTCATCGGATGAACCACGATGTCAAGGACTTAATCAATCCCGTATTCAATTCCCTTTGTCTATCGGTATGTTACTTGCCCGAGATTCGATCGTCGGTATCCAATACCTTGTTCAATCTTGTTACCGGCAAGTCACTTTACTCGTTCCATAACACATCATCTTGTGATCAACTCCTTGGTCACATTGCGCATATGATGATGTCCTACCGAGTGGGCCCAGAGATACCTCTCCGTTTACACGGAGTGACAAATCCCAGTCTCGATCCGCATAAAACAATAGATACTTTCGGATATACCTGTAGTGCACCTTTATAGTCACCCAGTTACGTTGTGACGTTTGATACACCCAAAGCACTCCTACGGTATCCAGGAGTTACACGCTCTCATGGTCGAAGGAAGAGATACTTGACATTGGCAAAGCTCTAGCAAATGAACTACACGATCTTTTGTGCTAGTCTTAGGATTGGGTCTTGTCCATCACATCATTCTCCTAATGATGTGATCCCGTTATCAACGACATCCAATGTCCATAGCCAGGAAACCATGACTATCTGTTGATCACAACGAGCTAGTCAACTAGAGGCTCACTAGGGACATATTGTGGTCTATGTATTCACACGTGTATTACGATTTCCGGATAATACAGTTATAGCATGAATAAAAGACAATTATCATGAACAAGGAAATATAATAATAATACTTTTATTATTGCCTCTAGGGCATATTTCCAACACGCG
>NW_021184827.1:0-872 GCF_002162155.2 Triticum dicoccoides
TGTCGATCGTCTTTCCAAAGTAGCCCATTTCCTACCTGTTCGTGAGAGTATAACCGCTAGTCAATTGGCAGACTTATACATCTCCCGGATAGTGTCTCTCCATGGTGTTCCTTTGGAAATTAACTCGGATCGAGGAAGTATTTTCACCTCTCGATTTTGGGAAAGTTTCCAAAATGCTATGGGAACCCGTCTCTCCTTTAGCACCGCTTTCCACCCTCAGTCGAGTGGTCAAGTGGAACGCGTCAACCAGATCCTAGAAGACATGCTTCGAGCCTCTGTTATCTCATTCGGAATGGATTGGGAGAAGTGCCTTCCATTTGCCGAATTCGCTTACAACAACAGCTATCAATCTAGCTTGGGTAAAGCCCCTTTTGAAGTCCTCTATGGACGACGGTGTCGAACACCCCTTAACTGGTCAGAGAACGGGGAAAGATAATTCTTTGGCCCGGATATGATTCAGGAAGCAGAAGAACAAGTTCGCATCGTTCGTGAAAAGTTGAAAACAGCCCAATCTCGTCAAAAGAGTCAATATGACCGAAAACATAAGGCTATGACTTTCGAGGTTGACGAGAAGGCTTACCTTCGGGTTACCCCTCTGAAGGGAACCCATCGTTTCGGTATCAAAGGCAAATTGGCTCCTCGTTACATTGGACCTTTTCGCATTCTCGCTAAACAAGGAGAAGTTGCCTACCAGTTGGAACTACCTCCGCACCTCTCCAGAGTCCACGATGTCTTCCACGTTTCTCAACTCAGGCGTTGCTTCTCGGATCCTATCCGTGGAGTGGACCACGAAACGCTTGATCTCCAAGATAATCTTACATATCGAGAGTACCCCATTCGTATCCTCGATCAGGCCGAGCGTACCACTCGAC
>NW_021184828.1:0-704 GCF_002162155.2 Triticum dicoccoides
GGGACTAAAGGGGGGCATTGGTCACGGTTTGTGCCACGAACCGTGACCAATGCCCCCTTTAGTCCCGGTTGCTGGCACCAACCGGGACCAAAGGCCTTGTGCTGCCCCGCGCCAAAACTTTAGTCCCACCTCGCTAGCTGAGAGAGCTCGAGAGTGGTTTATAAGCGCTACTGCGCCTTCCCTCTCAAGCTCCTCTCAAATGCAGGCTTTCGGGCCTAACCCTGCATTGTGTGCCTGTGGGCCTACTGGGCCTCCTGCGGGCCTGAATCCTGGCCCATGGTAGGGTTTCTAGTCGTATTTAGGCCGTGGGGGCCCAGTAGGTGGCACTTTTTTTTCTTTGCTGATTTATTTATTTTATTTTGTTTCTACTTACAACAAAATACTTATTGTTGCTATTTTTTCCAGTTTTTTTGTTTTGTCTTCTGCATTATTTATTTTCTTTTGTTTTTTGCTTTATATTTTAATTCCTTTTAGCTTTTAGTTTTAGAAACATTATGAACTTTCTGTTAGTGCCATTAGTTTTCAAATTTGAAAACACTTTTTTAGTTTTTTTGTTTTCTTTATTGCTTTATTTATTTTATTTTGTTTCTACTTACAACAAAATACTTATTGTTGCTATTTTTTCCAGTTTTTTTGTTTTGTTTTCTGCATTATTTATTTTCTTTTGTTTTTTGCTTTATTTTTTTATTCTTTTTGCTTTTATC
>NW_021184829.1:0-1034 GCF_002162155.2 Triticum dicoccoides
AATGCTACTGATGGGCTCAACAGCAACTCATCGGAATTTCCATATCACTGGACTTCCACCATCATGTGAACACGGTGATAGCATTGGTCAGACCAAAGATGTAATGGTGTATGCTCGAGGGATCAACCACGAGTAGGACAACATTACGAGCATCGTTGGTACTGATTTGATTTGACGATAGCCCACACTCAAATCAAGGGATTGATAAGACAATAGGTCCAGCAACTGATCACAGGGACCAATCGATGAAGATATCATCTTTCTTCAACACACACTACACAAGAATATCCCTTTGGAACGAACTAAGTCAGACAAGTTTTTATCTTCCAACTCTCCAAGTTGTTGTCCAGCTTAACCAACTAGCTCAGGGATATCTAACACCGATTCTTGGAAAGAAGGTGGTTCATAAGAAACCAACTTGATCACGGGCTCAACATAACAGTCAGGTGACGACCTGGTAGTACTTCCGAGAAGATCTTCGGAAAATCACGAACCACCGATATGTTACTAAGGTCGAGAACAATCTTGCTTTTCAGGGCAAGATGATATGATCAAATGAGCGAGGACTTGACAAATCCTAACTCATCAATCAAAGAGTGCACCAGGAAATAAGGACTAGGTAGCACGATCAATCTTAGAATGGTGATTCAATAACCAACATACTAAGAATAAAATTATTATCCTTTAACTACCAAGCAACGAGGTTGCTAGGAGTATTGATTTCACACATCACAATTCATTTGTCGGTATTCCGGTTGCATCAACACAGAACCGAGGAATGAAAAAGGATGGCGAGAAGTATCACTATGTCAAGAATTCACAAAAGGTGGTGCAATTCTCATGAAATTCCTGTCATAAAGAAGGTAATACTTCAGGGTAGAGCAGACCAGAAGCTGGATTGTAACTTGATCTGCGGAACACAACTACTTTGACCCAATCCTAAATATGGATGAGGTACTGGAGTTTGTTTCTCCTAGTCATTCAGGACGGAATGGCTTGACGGGCCACAAGAGTAATAGGCATCGACAAACGAA
>NW_021184830.1:0-1756 GCF_002162155.2 Triticum dicoccoides
TAGCTCAAAATAATCAGTAAATTCACGAAAAATAACAAATGAAGTCGGAAAGGGTTGTAAATTGATGATGTTGCTTTGAATGGTGCATTTTGAACATAAAAAAACTATGGAGTTCAAATAAGTTCAAAAAAATGAAATCCCTTTGTAACAGACGAGTTTCCGTATGAAACCCTCATACTTCGAAGAAGATTGTCTGTTTTGTACACGAAATGCATCCAGTTTTTGCCATAAGCCTCTGTACTTTCTTGCACATGCCATGTGGGTGAAATGATGATACCATGCCAACTTGGAACCTTTTCATAGTTCATTTCAAATGCTTTTCAATTTGATGGTCTTATATCTCAAAATAATCAGTAAATGCATGAAAAATAACAAATGAAGTCGGAAAGGGTTGTAAATGAATGATACGGCTTTGAATGGTGCATTTTGAACATAGAAAACTATGGAGTTCAAATAAGTTCAAAAAAATGAAATCCCTTTGTAACAGACGAGTTTCCGTATGAAACCCTGATACTTCGAAGGAGATTGTCTGTTTTATACACGAAGTGCATCCAGTTTTTGCTATAAGCCTCTGTACTTTCTTGCACATGCTATGTGGGTGAAATGATGATACCATGACAACTTGGAACCTTTTCAGAGTTCATTTCAAATGCTTTTCAATTTGATGGTCTTATAGCTCAAAATAATCAGTAGATGCATGCAAAATAAAAAATAAAGTTGGAAAGGGTTGTAAATTGATGATGTGGCATTGAATGGTGCATTTTGAACATGGAAAAACTATGGAGTTCAAATAAGTTCAAAAAAGTGAAATCCCTTTGTAACAGACGAGTTTTCGTATGAAACCCTGTTACTTCGAAGGAGATTGTCTGTTTTGTACACGAAGTGCATCTAGTTTTTGCCGTAAGCCTCTGTACTTTCTTGCACATGCTATGTGGGTGAAATGATGATACCATGCCAACTTGGAACCTTTTCAGAGTTCATGTCAAATGCTTTTCAATTTCATGGTCTTATAGCTCAAAATAATCAGTAAATGCATAAAAAGTAACAAATGAAGTCGGAAAGGGTTGTAAATTGATGATGTGGCTTTGAATCGTGCATTTTGAACATAGAAAAACTATGGAGTTCGAATAAGTTCAAAAAAATGAAATCCCTTTGTAACAGACGAGTTTCCATATGAAACCCTAATACTTCGAAGGAGATTGTCTGTTTTGTACACGAAGTGCATCCAGTTTTTGCCGTAAGCCTCTACACTTTCTTGCACATGCTATGTGTGTGAAATGATGATATCATGCCAACTTGGAACCTTTTCAGAGTTCTTTTCAAATGCTTTTCAATTTCATGGTCTTATAGCTCAAAATAATCAGTAAATTAATGAAAAATAACAAATGAAGTCGGAAAGGGTTGTAAATTGATGATGTTGCTTTGAATGCTGCATTTTGAACATAAAAAACTATGGAGTTCAAATAAGTTCAAAAAAATGAAATCCCTTTGTAACAGACGAGTTTCCGTATGAAACCCTCATACTTCGAATAAGATTGTCTGTTTTGTACACGAAGTGCATCCACTTTTTGCCGTAAGCCTCCGTACTTTATTGCACATGCTATGTGGGTAAAATGATGATACCATGCCACTTGGAACCTTTTCAGAGTTCATTTCAAATGCTTTTCAATTTCATGGTCTTATAGCTCAAAATAATCAATAAATGCATGAAAAATAACAAATGAAGTCGGAAAGGGTTGTAAATGAATGATACGGC
>NW_021184831.1:0-1777 GCF_002162155.2 Triticum dicoccoides
TTGGTCTGCCCGTCAACAGGCACCTCGGCAGGCTCGCTGGATGGGGTCACCGTGAGGGTCGTCGCGAAATGCATGTCGACTTTGAGGGTCGACTCGCCGACTTTGAAAGAGCAAACCTAGTCGCGCTACAACACATAGACGTGGTCGATCCTTGGGTGGTAGAGCACAAAACCTTTATTAAGAAGACGTACAATGACCGAGGCCAACAGAGGACGGACGGAGATATACTCAAAGAGCACAACTCATGTTTCACGCGTTGGTTCAAGCAGAAGCTTCTGTCGTACCCTTTACATGAGGATTCTTCCGCGGAAGAACAACTCATATTCGCCTTGTCACAGGGCGCCGAGCACAACCTGATGACCTATGAGGCATACGATATCAACGGCTACACATTCTACACCGAGGCCAAGGACATGAAGAGCGATGGTTATCAGAACTCCGGGGTAGCGATGGAATCCTACACCGGTAATGACAAGGACAGATACTACGGAAGGATCGAGGAGATCTGGGAGCTGAGCTACGCTGGAGAGAAGGTCTCGATGTTCCGTGTCAGATGGGCGAAGAGTGTCCTAAAAGAAGACCGGTATTTCACCACCATGGTTATACCCGAAGCCAAATCCAAGACCGCGGGCGCAAACGTCACCGCAAAAAATGAGCCATGGGTACTGGCTTCCCAAGTGGACCAATGCTTCTTCATTACCGACCCGTCAAAGCCCAGTCGTGTTGTCGTGAGGAGAGGCAAAAGGAAGATCATCGGAATGGATGGAGTAGCCAATGAGCAAGACTTCGACAAGTATGGCGACTCGAGGATCGAACATGACGACGATGATGAAGTAGCAGCATACACCACAAGAAGAAGCAGGACCACCCTACCTAAAGGACGTCCGTTCCATAGAAGAACTCCATTTGCGAAAAAGAAGGGCAAGAAGATTGTGAACAGATAGCTAGCTAAGATCGATTGTATTTAAATCGTAGCCTTCATTTCTCGATTGTATTTCATGGGCACTTTTTGAACTATGATGAATATTTTTAAATTTCATGGACACTCGATCTCGATCCCCCTCCATCTTGATCGCTATCCCACCTCGCCAGATCCGGTCCCCCTCGCCGCCGAGCACCCCGGTCCACCGGCCGCCGCCGCCGACCCCCCGCACCCTTGATTCCCCTACTCAACCGTCGCCGCTGACCCCCCGCACCCCTCCCCTACTCAACCGCCGCCGCCGACCCCCCGCACCCCGCGCACCCTCCCCCGCTCCACCGGCATTACCGTTTGATGATATTTTTAAAAAAATTATTACTGTCTTATAAAAAAATTATTACTGTCTTATAAAAAATATTACTGTTGCAGTAGCCATCTTATAAAAAAAATTATTACTGTCTTATAAAAAAATTATTACTGTCTTATAAAACAAGTTTGAACATATTTAAACACAAATACTAATGGCGCACCGAGGTGAGGTGCGCCATTAGTATGGATGTACTTATGGCGCACCAGGGTGAGGTGCGCCATTAGTATGGATGTACTTATGGCGCACCAAGGGGTGGTGCGCCATTAGTATTGTGCCGCCCCCATCCATATGTCCACCCCGGCCCAAACCTATCCCCTCTCTCTCCCTCGCCCTCGCCCTCGATCCCCTTCCCCTCTCCTCTCTCGACGCCGCTGCCCCGCCGCCTCGACGCTGCCCCGCCACCTCGACGCCGCCCCGACGCCGCCTCGACCCCGCCGCGACGTCTCCAACCACCGCCGCCCGAGGCCCCGACGTCGGCGCCGCTCTCC
>NW_021184832.1:0-5082 GCF_002162155.2 Triticum dicoccoides
TGGTTCTAGGAGTTCATTCCGCATCTGCCACGTCTAATTTGAAGAAGGGGGTTAATTAATACATATATATGAATGAAACTCAACAGAAATGATGGTGTAATAAAATGAAATTGTGAATATTATTGCTTACGCACTTCATATTGTCTTTGAGAGTAGCCCCGCTTGTTTTTCAAAGTCGCGGTGTGGATGAACTCGCACACGTAGTATCCATAGAAATCATTCCCTTCCTCCTGCCACAAGCACTTTACGAGAAATAGAGGTCAATCAAACTGATAATGAAGCATTATAAATGGCATTGATAAAAGTATAGCTATAGAATCAACGGGAGATGCGCGCAACTAGCTAGCCAGTAGTACTTACTTTCGGCCATTTATATGTCAGCTCCTTCGGCAGTCTCGGAGCTTCTGCGGTGAACTGTTTCCAAACCCTGCAAGACAAAGAAAATTATTATTATTACTTGAGATATCAGGAAATGAACAAAAAGTTGCCGATATGGTGCGATAAGGATCGATTGAACTTACTTGCTGAGCATTTCAGTGATGTCCGCATAGGATTTGGGATCTTTCCGTCTCGAGTCTAAGACGGTTACTAGTCCACGCTCAAGCTTAATCTCCAGAAGAATATAGTGGTACCTGCGCACGCATGCATAACTCATCAATTACATTACTATAAGCTCACTTGAGTAATAAGGGAAACCGAATATGCACACGACAGTAACACTCATGGGCCGTTGTAAGGAAAGAGTATGGTATCTTTGTTTTGATTTTTGATCAACGATTGTAGCAAGTTGTCCTCGGCCTCTTTGACGTTCTTTTCAACCAGAAATACATCTATGATATTTGTGTTAATGAACCCAATATCATAAATTTCTTGTTTTTTGCACTCGACGATCTTCAATCTGCATAATATATTGAGGATAATTAATTATAAATACATGCAATGAAAGAGCCGAGCTATATATAGAGACTTAATGACAGAAATAGTACTTACAGGCAGTAGCAAAAGACCATTAATTTATCGAGGGCCTTTTGATTGAAGAACTCGAAGAACTCCTCAAATGGAACAGTCAACAGATCATTTGCAGCGAGATCATGCTCCTCTTTAATATGTAGATACAAAGCATTCTTACCCTCAGACTCTCTGCAGGTTTCCATGTACCAATTATGGAATCTTCGCATCATTGTTGTCAGAGATTTTTCATCTTTGACGAGAGGCTTCCCGTACTCGTATCTGTGTTCGTCCACCTCCAAGAAATCAGGAAGTGCATCCTCAGGCAGGTAATCGTCAAGATTGCCATAACCGGTCACCGTCCCCGGAGCATTAGACACATTGAGCGGGGGGCACGATTGATGTGCTTGTTCACCGAGCTGGGCAATTTTTTCCCCTTTGCTCGTTCTTTTGACCTTTTAGCACTGACAGTAGTTCCCGACCGCTGGGCTTGGAGATATGTCTGTTCAGTAATGCGCTCATAGTTGGTTCTCGGCAGAGACTTTGGTGGTTTCCTCAGGGCATCGATAGTGCGCTTTGCTTTCACCGGATCTACCTTCTCCTCCGGAGGTGGATGTCTCTTTCCTTTCACCCCTTCAAAGAACTCCTTCACGTGGGTCCGCACAATCATATCGTTTTCCTCCTCGGACCTCTTGTACGGTAACTTCTCTAGAGGCTTGAGAGATGATGGACTGTATTTGTATTGCCTCCCGCCTCTGGTTGTGCTGCTAGACGCCGGAGCAGACGGAGCGGCTGCGGCGTCTGTCTTCTTTCGTGCTTGCTTACGAGGCGGAGGAGAAGGAGTACGACGCGCCGGAGCAGCCGGGGCGGCGGCGGGTCTCTTCCGCCCTTGATGGCGAGACGGAGAAGGAGGATGCTGCTGGCTGCTCGGGAGCGCCGACGCAGGCGGAGAAGGAGGCGGAGTGCCGCCATGCGCCGGAGAAGGAGGCGGAGTGCTGCCACGCGTGCCCTGATCGTCACTCGCCGGAGGAGGAGGCGGTGGAGGAGGCGGAGTCCCTTGACTCGCCGGAGCAGGAGGAGAAGGCGGAGGCGTCCAGTTCAAAAGGTTGATGAGCTCCTTCTTCCATAGGCATGGAGTCTTCAGAGCAGAACCCAGCCTAGTCTCCCCTTCACCGGTAGGGTGGTCAAGCACGAGGTCCTCAAATCCCTCCGTTATTTCATCCACCATCACCTTAGCATATCCTTTTGGAATCAGCTGGCAGTGATAAGTTGTGCCGGGTCCACTAGGATAAACTTGGCCAACAGCCGCCTTGACCTTCAAAGTCATCCATCGCGCCATCATGTGGCAATTTTGAGACTCCGTGATACCATCCACGGGATAGCTGGCAGGAGCCGTCAAGACATGCTCCGGCTGAAGCAGCTCGGTGGAAGCCACGCTGCTTCTCGGCTGAGATGGCGGGGTAGCTTCGGGGGAAGCTTCGGCAGGTCGTTTGCTGCGATCTGCTGCTTCTCGTTCCTCTTCTCGAAACTCTAGCCCCATTACCCTTTCGTGCAGCGCCTGCAGTTGGTCCTGCTCCAGTTTCTTCCTCCTCTCATGGGTTTTGTAACCCCCTGCGTCCGGAAAACCAACCTTCCATGGAATGGAGCCTGGCGTGCCTCGTGTCCGTCCAGGGTGCTCAGGATTCCCAAGGGCCATTGTGAGCTCGTCCTTCTCCCTGTTTGGAAGGAACATCCCTCGTTGTGCTGCATCGATATAGTGTCGAAGGTTCTTGACTGGTATTTCCAGTTGCTCGTCCGTCCACTGGCAAAACCCTGTTATAGGGTCCAAGGTTCCGCCAGACCCGAAGAACCAAGTCCGGCAACGGTCTGGCCATCTCATTGTCTCTGGTTCGATCCCTTTTTCAAGCAGATCATTCTCAGCCTTGGACCACTTAGGCCGGGCTTCCAGGTAGCCACCTGAACCCGTGCGATGGTGAAGCGTCTTCTCCGCAGCATTTTTCTTGTTTGTCTCCGACATCTTCTTACTCTTTTCTGATGTCTTGTGGGCCACAAATGCGGGCCAGTGATCTTTGATCTTCTCATATTTGCCGATGAATTCTGGTGTCTTTTTATTTTTGACAAACTGGTTCAACTCTTTCCTCCACCTCCTCATTAGGGTTGCCATCTTCTTAAGAGCACAAGACTTGATTAATTCCTCTTTAACTGGCTTCTCCGGATCCTCCTCTGGCGGTAGGGTGAAATTTGCCTTCAGCTCAGTCCAAAGATATTCTTTCTGCATATCATTAACATAAGACACCTCAGGGTCTTCCTCCTTAGGCTTATACCATTGATGGCTGCTGATCGGGATCTTCTCCCTAACAAGAACCCCGCACTGAGAAGAAAATGCCTTCCTTGTCCGGATGGGTTCAATCGGTTCACCATCGGGCACGATTTCTATGATCTCAAACTTTTCATCCGAGCTCAACTTTTTCTTCGGGCCTCGTCTCCTTACCGAAGTTGTGCTCGATCCGGAGGGCTAGAAATTATAAGGAAGAAAGATGAGAGTAATTAATATGTGTACATATACCAAAACAATGGAAGCATCAATTAACTAGTCGGCACGGGCTTAACTAATATATATACCTGGCCGGGCTCGGTTCGGTCACCGGAGCAGTCAGCACGGTCTCCTTCTTGTTCCTCCATTGTGTCACCGGAGCCATCATGAACATAGTCCTGTTCTTGTACCGACATTAATGGGCCGAAGCCATCATGAACATAGCCCTCTTCTTCACCCCGTTCTTCCAGCTGACCAACAACGGTGTCGAGGAGAAATGACGCAACTTCATCCCTTCCATTTGAGATTATGTCCCTCAATATCGCTTCTGTTTCTTCGTCTCGGCAGTGCTCCATAGTTTCTGCAAATATTTACAACATGTTTATATATGGTACAGATGGAACTAGTGGCAAACGTAGAACTAGCCAGCTAATCACAATAAGGAATCATGTTAGTGGCCTCGATCCTGCTTCTCTAGGGTTTGGGGTCGCCTCGACACAACAACGCTTCAAGAGAGTTAATTTGTCGGGTAGGGGCGCGGCGGGAGGGGGTAGGAGACCAACATCGTTTTCTCTCTAGGGTCTGGGTGTCCTCGAGAGTTTTGGTCGAGCGAGAGGGCCGAGGGGGGGTATTTATATCGACCTCCCTTCATGTTGAAGTTATCTCGAGGGGGTTATATCGACAACGACGCGACAACGACGAGAAAGGAAAATAATTAAGGAAAAGGAAGAAAAGAGGAAGAAGGAAGAAGGAAGAAGAAGAAAAAAAAGAGGAGAAGAAGAAAGGAATAGAGGAGAAGAAGAAAAAATAGAATTTTTTTCTATTTTTTCTTCTTCTCCTCTATTCCTTTCTTCTTCTCCTCTTCTTTTTCTTCTTTTTTCCTCTTCTTATTTATTTCTCCTCTTCTTCCTCTCCTCTTCTTCATCTTCTTATTTTCCTTTTTCCTCTCATTCTTTTTCTTCTTCTTTCTTCCTTCTTCCTTCTTCCTCTTTTCTTCCTTTTCCTTATTTTACTTTAAATTTCTCCTCTACACTAACCTAAAATGCACTAACCTAAAATCGATATCTACTAACAACTTAAAAAAATAATACATATATGAAAAAATGCATATATGAAAAAAAAACATCATCATATCATCAACAGAAAAAATAGTATTTTTTTCTAAAAATCTATCTTTTGCATATATACATCAACATATATATACACTAACCTAAAATGCACAAAAATGCTATCGGAGAGGGGGTATATCGACCCCCCTCATGTATCCACATACATACATCTATACATATATATATATACTTACATATATGTATAAATTTTTGCATATATAAAGTTTTTCTAAAATCTAACTTTTGCATATATGAACATATATACACAGAGAACATATACATATATACACAGAGAACATATACATAAAATGCACAAAAAATAAGAGGAAAGGGCGCCGGCGGCCGGACCGAAGGCGGCGGCGTGTGGTCGGGGCGACGGCGACGGGGTTGGGGAAGGGGCGGCGCGCGCGGCGACGGTGACGGGGTCGGGGAAGGGGCGGCGTGCGCGGCGACGGTGACGGGGTCGGGGAACGGGTGGCGCGCGCGGCGACG
>NW_021184833.1:0-1027 GCF_002162155.2 Triticum dicoccoides
AGCTCGACTCCGGCGAGTACAGCGCACCCCGTCCGCTCCTTCCTGCTCCGTTGGATGCGGAAGAGCACGGGCTACGCCCCGGTGGTCTCCGCGAGTCCAGCCGCCGCCTGTAGCTCAAGTCCGGCGAGCTCCCGCCGCAGTTTTGGTCGTCGCCGGCCGAACTCCGGCGAAGTCGACGTGGCTTAGTTAATTAGTCACTAACCCCCCACCTACTGACGCTGACAAGTGGGCCCCAGGGCTTAGTCAAAGCTAACCAGCCCGGGTCAACGCGGGATTAGTCCCTGTGTCACTGACGTGTGGACCCCACACGTCAGGTTTGACCCGGGGCAGCCCTGTTGACTTGCTGATGCAAGCATGACGCAGTGCTGATGTCATAACTCATTTTCTGGATTTAACTTAATTCTGAAATTCCAGAAAATAACTAAAACTTCAATAAGTCATAGAAAATTAACCGTAACTCCAAATTTAATAAATTATATATGAAAAATTATCAGAAAAATTCAAGGAATCCATCTGTACCATTTTCATGCATGTTAGAACAACTTATAGCTGCTGTTTAGCAGAAATCAAATAAAGGGCATTTAAATAATCACATATGGAGTTTGAATTTGAATCTTGTATTCAAACCAACTTCATTTAATCTGTTGCTAGTTGCATTGGCTCAAAACACATTCATTTTGCCATGTCATGATCATGCATCATATTGTGCATTGCATTGATTGTGTTCCCTTCTGTGTTGCCGGTATTTGTCCCCTCTCGATAGACGTGATACCGATGATGTGATCGTTGACACTGATGAAGACTCAATGTTATCTTCAGAAGTGCCAGGCAAGCAAAACCCCCTTGTTCATTCCGATACAATCCTACTCTCTCGCTCCTGCTCTCTTTTACTGCATTAGGACAACACCGATTCATCTGTTACTTGCTGCGGTAGCTGAACCCCTTTGTCCTTTGCATGACCTGTCATTGCCACAGTAAATAGATGAAACCCACTAGCATGAGTAGGAGTTGTTTGAGCCCTGATGTG
>NW_021184834.1:0-554 GCF_002162155.2 Triticum dicoccoides
GCGAAGCTGGGTCGGAGTGGCGGCGCGGCGTGAGTAGGGAGGAGAGGGGCGCGACGCGAGGAGGGGCGGAGAGGGTCGCGGCGGCGACGCAGGTCCGGGTGGTGAGGCTGACGGCGGCGGCCCAAGGAGGTGGGCGGAGAGCGTGGCGGCGGCGGCGTGGGTCAGGGTGGAGCGGCGGCGCAGCGTGGCGGGTCGGGGGCGCGATGGGGAATGAGTGGAGGGGGTTCGCCCCGTGGGTGGATAAGGCAGCCTATGCCGACGGCTAAGCCGTCGGCATAAGTGAGGAGGCCACGTGGCACCTATGCCGACGGTTTAGCCGTAGGCATACTTTTTTTTTATTTTTTTTTATTACCCACATCACCGATCCGCGTAACGCCTACCGTATGGCCGCAGCTATGCCGACGGCTTTGCCGTCGGCATAGTTTTATTTTCCTTTTTCCTTTTATATTTTTTTTAATGTTTTCTTATAGTTATATATTTATTCTTTTTTATTTTATATAGATTAAATTTTTTATAGTTATAATTTTCCTTTTTTATGTATTATTATTTCATAT
>NW_021184835.1:0-1266 GCF_002162155.2 Triticum dicoccoides
TTCACAGTTCAAATTGGTTCATACTTGCACATGCATGGCTTAATCTTTGAGACAAGCATATGACTACTGGCAGGATCAACCAGGTAGCACGTCCTTGGTGACTACCAGCACGGCCATCGTTCTGCGCTTCCACTTTCGTGGAAACTCAAAGGCAACAGCCGGGCCGGTTGTCGCTCTTGAGCGGCACAGCTCATCGTCCTTGAGGATCGGCGCAGAGAGTTGCGTATCCTACCACGTAACTGTGGAGAGGTAGAGGCAACTCCTGTTCCGGTTGTTCTCAGTTCGGAGAGCTTTGGGTCGGGTCGAGGCAACCGAAAGGGCCACGACCCTTTATCGTGAGCAGCATCCGAGACCAAAAGCGGGAGCGAGGTTGCCTTGATAGCAACGGGCACGTAATGTGCCAGCCCCACGAGGCAACGCCGCAAGCGCTATTTGGCCGCAGCGGCACACCCAATGGGCATCCGCCGCGAGGCAACAATTATCCGAAGCACCACTTCCCGTAGGTCGGGTACTAGCACGCAAGCACTATTAATCCAGCGAGTAAAAGCCACACGAGGGACGGGACACGGCGCCGGTAGTCAGCCGCAGTACAACGGGGGATCTACCGGCAGACACGGGTCCAAAGCTACTCATGCGCTTAGTAGCCAACAAGCGGTCAAACCAACCAAGCCTCCGCCTGTGCATAGCACGGGAGGATCACTTGCACGAAGGCGTCCTGCAAGGCCAAATCACGCGTGTCACACCAGCAGCAATAAAGATACGGATGCAACGATTTTCCAAAGGCAACTTTATCGGGACATCGGTGCAACGTTGTCGGACGGTCTTATCGTGCACGAAACGGGCTACTTTCCTGTTTCCCGAGCCGCATTCGGCTGTTGGGTCAGAATTTCACTTGAGACGTACAGGGGACCGGGACAGCGATGACGTTGCCACCGAGGGGCAACGTTTTTCCGAAGGCGACATTGGAGGGACATCGTTGCGACTGTTTACCGTCGGTCGGATCGTGCATGCAACGGGGTACTTTCCTGTTTCCCGAGCCACCTTCGGCTGTTGGGTCAGAATTTCTCACGAGACGTACACGGGACCGGGCCAACACCTTCGTGATGGCATAACGACGGGACATCCGAGGCAACGTTGGGAAAGGATGGGCGTACGTGAACACGGGTGTTTTCCCTAAGAAAAATCACCCGTGTTCCGTACGCCCACCAGGAAGGACCCCTCCTCCCTACTATACCCGAGGGTTTTAGCCCCCATTGGGACCCCTGC
>NW_021184836.1:0-1013 GCF_002162155.2 Triticum dicoccoides
AAAACAGTGAGTAGTAGTCCACGAAACGGGCCAGAATTGGCCTATTTTGCGAGTCTTGACCACCAACACGTAAGCACACCTTGGGGCTCGACAACCATGGAAATCGCTTTGGGACCCCAAAACAATGAGTAATAGTCAATAAAAGAGCCCAGAAACGGACAAACCTAGGACTTTTGATGAACGATACATAAACGCTCCCCGGGGTTTGTTAATCAATAAATCGCTGAGGGACCCGAAATCAGTGAGTAATAGTCCATGAAACGGCCATAATCGGCCAAAACTGCGAGTGTTGATAACCGACACGTAGAAGCACCCCGGTGTTCGTCAACCGTGGAAATCACTCCGGGACCCCAAAATAGGGAGTAATAGTCCACGAAACGGGCCATAATCGGCCAAAACCGTGACTGTTGATGACCGACACGTAAGAGCACCTTGGGGTTCAACAACCATGGAAATCGCTTTGCGACCCCAAAACAGTGATAATAGCCCCCGAAACGGGTCAGAATTGACAAAAAGCGCGAGTGTTGATCACCGACACTTAAACGCACCTCGGGGTTTGTTAATCATGGAAATCACTCCGAGACCTAACAGTGAGTAATAGTCCATGAAACGGGGCAGAATCGACAAAAGTTGTGATTGTTGATGACTGACACGTAAATGCACCCTGGGTGAAGTTTGTTAATCGTGGGAATCACTCCGGGACCACAAAAAAGTGAGTAACAGTCCATGAAACGGGCGAGATTCGGTCAGAACTGTGAGTGTTGATGACCAACACGTAAACACCCCGGGATTCGTCAATCGTGGAAATCGCTTTGGGACCCCAAAACAGTGAGTAATAGTCTATGCAATAGGTCAGAATTGGCCAAAACTGCGAGTGTTGATGACCGACACGAAGCGCACCTCGGGGTTCAACAACTATGGAAATCGCTTTGGTACACCAAAACGGCGAGTAATAGTCCACGAAACGGGTCAGAATTGGCCAAAACTTTGAGTGTTGACGACGGACACGTAAA
>NW_021184837.1:0-1578 GCF_002162155.2 Triticum dicoccoides
AAGTAAGATGGCCTCAAGTGAAAGAGTTTTAAGCATGAAAAGTTTCAGGCCGCCGAGTGGAACAACTTTGATTTTTAAGTCATCGACATCCGACCTCATCTCAGTGGCCGAAGCTGTACTCCGAGTGACAAAATTTAATGTTCTGAGTGCTTTTCGGCCGATTACGCCATCAATATGGCCTCAGATGAAGGAGTGCTCTGAAGGAGTTGTCTTCGTCTCGTCGAGGCGATCGATTTTCATATATAAATCATCTCAATCCGAGTTCATATGCAAAAGTTATAGTCAATACGGTCTGGACAGGCCAGAGACCAAAATATTACGCTTGACACCAGACACATGTTAATGAGTGTCTGATGCAATGCGTGAGCAATTAGGCCTTCAAGACGGCCTTGAATTGAAAAACCTTCAACACAAGAAAGTTTCGTCTCGTCAAGCCGATCGATTTTCATATATAATTCTTCTCAATCCGAGGTCGTATGAGACCTGGGGAGACAAATCAAGATCAGGCTATGTTTTCGGTCGAGTGAAAAGCTTATCATCCGAGTGAAAACTTACCGGTCGAGTGTAAGCTTACCTTTCGAGTGTAAGCTTACCTTTCGAGTGAAAGCTTACTTTTCAAGGGAAAACTTACCGATCGAGTGAAAGTTTGACATCCAAGTGAAAACTTACCGGTCGAGTGAAAGCTTACCTTTCGAGTAAAACCTTACGGGTCGAGTGAAGGCTTATTTTTTAAGGGAAAACTTACCGGTCGAGTGAAAGTTTGACATCCGAGTGAAAACTTACCGGTCGAGCGAAAGCTTACCTTTCGAGTAAAACCTTACCGATCGAGTGAAAGCTTACTTTTCAAGGGAAAACTTACCGGTCGAGTGAAAGTTTGACATCCGAGTGAACTTATTATCATCTGAGTAAAGATATTACCGTCGGAATTAAAACTTGCCGATCGAGTAAGAGATTGCCTTTCCGAGTGAAAATATAGTCATCCGAGTGGAAATATGGTCATCCGAGTGAAATTGTCCTCCAGGTAAAGATATTCCGAGTGAAAACCTACCGATCGAGTAAAAGGTCGAGTGAAAACTTATTGATCGAGTAAAAGATTGCCTTCCGAGTGAAAATATAATCCGAGTGAAATTATCATCCGAGTGAAGTTATTCCGAGTGAAAAGATTACCTTCGGAATGAAAACTTGACGTTCGAATAAGATATTGCCTTCCGAGTGAAATATAGTCATCCGAGTGAAAGATTGTCTTCCGAGTGAAATTATAGTCATCCGAGTGAAAGATTGTCTTCCGAGTGAAAGACTCTAACATCCGAGTGAAAAGGTCCAGTCGGACGAAAAACTCTAATATCCGAGTGGATGAGCTCGGATCCGAGTGAAACTGAAGATGTGCCCGAAAGGTAATCCAGATGACCTCAGATGGAAAAGTGATCAACACGGAAGTTGTGCGTATCATCAAGACGGTAAACTTTGGTTTTGGAGTCATCATCATCAAAGATAGTATATGGCCTAAAAGTTCACTATGAGACTCGGATAATCCAGTCTACTGCAAGACCGAGTCCGACTGGAAGGTAAAGATGACCT
>NW_021184838.1:0-4828 GCF_002162155.2 Triticum dicoccoides
CCCATGGTGCTCCTAGGCTATGAGCCTGGGACGCTGGCATACCGCGTCTTCGACCCGGCCTGCAACCGCGTGCACGTCTCCCGCGATGTCGTCTTCGACGTGGGCGCGCGATGGGACTGGGAGGCGAACGAGGCAACGCCGGCGGCCGTGGAGTTCATGGTGGACACCTACTCCTATACGGTGATGCGCACCCTGGCGCACCCGGCGCCGGACAACGAAGGCGGGAGGAGCGAGCCCACCTCAACTACGCCTGTGAGCGCGGCTCGGACCACGCAACGGGAAGGCGCCCCTAGCCCTCAGCATGCGGCGGGGACGGACCGCGTCGCCGAGCCGGAGGCAGACGAGCCACGCGACGACAAGGGTGACCGCGTCGACGAGACGCAGCGCCAGCTGCACCCGATGAGGATGCGCGCACGCGACGGCATCGTTCAACCGAACAAACTCTACGAGGACTACGTGCTGCTAGCCCACGACGACGAGCTCTACCTCGGCGAGATCGACAAGCCCAAAACCTTTGCTGAGGCAGAGGAGGAGGGAACGTGGCGCCGCGCGATGGATGAGGAAATGGAGTCGATCACCGCCAACAAGACGTGGCGACTGGTTGATCTCCCCGCCGGCCACAAGCCGATTGGCCTGAAATGGGTGTACAAGGCCAAGCGCGACGTGAGCGGTGTCATCCAGAAGCACAAGGCCCGGCTAGTGGCAAAGGGCTTCGTCCAGAAGCAGGGGATCAACTTCGAGGAGCTGTTCGCTCCCGCGGCGCGCCTCGAGTCCGTCCGCTTACTGGTTGCTCTCGCGGCGCATGAAGGGTGGCGGGTTCACCACATGGACGTCAAGAGCGCTTTCCTCAACGGCGAACTGAAGGAGGAGGTGTACGTGTCACAGCCGCCGGGCTATGTCGTCGCCGGCGAGGAGCACAAGGTGCTCCGCCTCGACAAGGCGCTGTACGAACTGCGTCAGGCACCGCGGGCTTGGAACGAGAAGCTTGACAAGTGTCTGCTCGGGCTCGGTTTCACCAAGAGCCCGGCGGAGCATGCCGTCTACGGACGGGGCAATGGAGCAACGCGTCTGCTCGTCGGCGTCTACGTCGATGATCTCATCATCACGGGAAACAACGGCGATGAGATCGGAATGTTCAAGATGGAGATGCAGAAACTCTTCAGAATGAGCGACTTGGGGTTGCTGAGTTTCTACCTCGGCATCGAGGTGAAGCAAACGGCGAACGGCATCTCCCTCAACCAAGCTGCATACGCCGGCAAGATCATCGACAGGGCCGGCCTGGTCGGGTGTAACCCCAGCCAGACTCCCATGGAGGCGCGTCTCAAGCTCAGCAAGGTGAGCACGGCGCCTCCCACGGATGAAACGGCATACATGAGCATCGTGGGCGCACTGCGCTACCTTGTGCACACGCGCCCGGACATAGCCTATGCCGTGGGCTATGTCAGCCGCTTCATGGAGGCCCCGACGACGGAGCACATCGCCGCCGTCAAGTAGATCATAAGGTATGTTGCCGGGACGCAGCAACACGGTTGCTTCTATGCAAGGGAAGCCACTGGAGCCACCCTAGTTGGATACAGCGACAATGACATGGCGGGCGACATCGACACCCACAAGAGCACGACTGGCGTCTTCTTCTTCCTTGGCAGGAGCTTGATCAGTTGGCAATCGCACAAACAGAGGGGGGTAGCTCTGTCCACCTGCGAGGCAGAGTACATCGCCGCCGCGACGGCGGCCTGCCAGGGCGTCTGGCTCGCCCGGCTCCTCGGCGATATCAAGGATGCAGAGGCAGAGATGATCACACTGAAGATCGACAACAAAGCGGCCATCTCCCTCAGCAAGAACCCCGTCTTCCATGACCGCAGTAAGCATATTGATACGAGGTTTCACTTTCTTCGCGAGTGCGTGGAGGATGGGCGCGTTGAGGTGGAGTTCATCGGCACCAGTGGCCAGCTCGCTGACATCCTGACGAAGGCTCTTGGGCGCGCCAAGTTTCAAGAACTTCGGGAGGCGATTGGTGTTGTTCAAATTCAGTAGAAATTCAGGGTTTAGGGAGGCATTGTCAGATAAACCCTGAATTGTTAGTTACCCCGGATCGGTTTCCCCGGTTCGTTTTCTTTCCGCAAGAAATAAGGCACGAGGCCGCGACTTGTGCGTGCCCGAGTGCGACTAGTTCAGGAGGTGGCCACGGTGAGCACGCCCCGTCCGCGAGCGTGGGATGACACGTTCGATCTGTGCGGGTAGTGGCGTGCGCATCGGCCGGCCCCGTTCGATCCAGCTGAATAAGAGAACGAGAAAGCAAGAAAAGCAGCAAGGCATTCGCTGCGCAAAATCCTCAAGTGTCTACCTTTGTTCGTCAGAGCGAGAGAGAGGAAACGAGCGAGCGATCGGCTGACAATTTTCACACATTGAAATATTTTTTTCCGGCGGCAGGAGCGCGCGGTCCCATGTGCCAAAGCGAAGTCTATCCTGCTGAGCAAGGAAGGAAGGAAGGAAGGACAGGGTCACCACACCACAAATGCTTGTTGGCTTCCAGTGGAGTGGAGGTGGTTGTTGCTGCCCATCTAGCTTTTATTTATTTCCTACCCTGCTGCAATCAGGATCAAGCCAAAACAGTCGTCGGATTTGGTGGACAGTCTCCACCGCTGCCTTACATCCTTGGGGATGTGGGAGCTGCGGCTGGTTGGACACTTCCGCCACTGCAATGCTCGGTTGCACCGCCGGTTCTGCAACGACGTTGTTGTTCTGCCGAGAAGAGGAGCAAGAGCCGCGGAATGCTGCTGTCGCCATTGTTTGGCCCCAAACAAGGCCGCAAGTGCGTACTGCAGGAGGATGCAGGAGCCGTGCCTGAACCTGGTAGGATGCGATTGGTGCGCCGAAACTGACAACACTGCCGCCGCCATTGTTCCTGCCCAAGCGAGGATGCTGGTGGACGTGGGTGCCCTGGCCGCCCCCAAAGATGTAGGGGTCACGTTGATGGGCAATAAGCCACGGCCAGCGCGCGTGCGTGCGCAAGCTGGGCACGAGGCATGAGGTCCGAGCCGCACCAGGATCCGTGCGTGAGTGCGTGTGTCTGTTGGCGAAGAACCAGGGGGTGAGCACGTCGCTAGCACCGGTAGTGGCCGCGTCGTCCGCGTCCGAGCGCGGCGGGTACGTGAGCCAGGGGTGCGGGGCGTGGGTAGTGGATGAGTAGGCGCTGCGTATGAGCGCGCGTATAAGTCTCCCCGAACCCCTGTGTATCGCTGTGTGGAAATCGAGTTCGAGCTCGTGCACAAAACTGAAAACGCCGTTGTTGCGGCAGGGTGTTTGTGCGCCCACAAATTCTCTGTGTCCACTTATTCCTCCTTCTTCCTTGTCTCCGGCGATCACTCGTGACCCGCAGTTCCGTTTTTGCGCCAACACACGTCCCAAGCAGCCGAGGACACCGGAGTAGCACTTCAGCCTGATTGTTTTTCCTAATTTCTTTAGGTATGTGAGTTCGATTTAATGTTCACATATATGCTGAAAATTTGACACCAAAGAACCAGTAGTGGAGTTATATGAAATATCTTGCGAGAGCTATGCCATTATTTTTAGTACCTTTCCCCAAGATAGGTAGGATGTTCTTGCGAAAGCTACACCTAAAGAGCTTTGTAGAATCTTGGAACATTTGTTTAAACTTTAAAGGGAAAAACATGTTCCATGTGTTGTCTTTTTTGTTTGCGAAAAACTTTCGATCTATTCATCATCAATCATGATAGTACATCCAGATCCATAGACCAGCTAGCGACGACTGCAAGCACTGAAGCGAGCCGAAGGCGCGCTGCCATCATCGCCCTAACAACAATGCACACTCTTCCGCAGGGCAATCGTTCTTAAGTATAAATAAAAGACGTTCAAGTGCTATTATCATTTGTAATGCTGCCCACAATACATAGTTAATGTTTTTGTACCACCTTCTTAATTTTGTGCATCACATATGATAAGTATTTTTCATGCATCATATATGAAATACTATTCATATTTTTTCCCGCAAAAAAAATATATATGGTAAGTATTTTGGGTGACCGGATTACATTTTTTATCGAAATACATTGCCAGTAAAGTGGATTTCAATTATTATTTTCGTCTGTTATTGGCTATCTTTTCTAACCATGTAAAATTTGACATGCAATAAGTATAAATTTTAAAAAGCTCGTGGCAACGCACGGGCAATCTACTAGTAGTGACAATGGTTAAGTGTGCAGCAAAAACAAAACCAGCTAGAAAACTTACAAGACAACACAAAAGCAACGCACTAGAGGACAACAATTATCAAACATAGTCTATACATGTTATAAATTGGTTAGACATATGGGAGAACCAATAGGAAATGCATAAATGAAGTCGGAAAAGATCTCAACATATTAAACTTGCACAAAAAAAGCACTAAGTTTATTCCTCACAATGCATGTTTTGATTTTTTTTCTTGCATGTATATTGTTTTTCAATTAATAATAAAGCAACACATATTGTATTGCTTGTTGTTAATTGTTTACTCGGTCGAGAAATTGGATGGATTTTGTGGTGAAATTTTTTATGACAAGAGGAAAGTAGCAAGTCAACGACATACAAGATAATAAATATATTGAATCTAAATCATTTATGAGTTGCCAAGAATCGCCTGGATACCCCCTAGGAAAACGATTGGGCTCTTTTGGTGAGATTGTTGCGGACTCGCTAGAGCAAGCACGTCGATAACTAGATAAATCTTTTATCATACATCCGGTTTAAGGTGTGATTCTTGCAGTACCTACCCGTCGATGACTATTAACCCCACTGCAAGGTGAGTATCCAGGGTGGGCATAAAATT
>NW_021184839.1:0-1892 GCF_002162155.2 Triticum dicoccoides
CAAAAGGATTTTGCAAATTATGTCGTAGCTCACGCTATAGTTCTACTGTTTAGATATGTTCCTAGAGAAAAATTAGTTGAAAGTTGATAGTAGCAATTATGCGGACTAGGTCCGTAAACTGAGGATTGTCCTCATTGCTTCATAGAAAGCTTATGTCCTTAATGCACCGCTCAGTGTGCTGAACCCCAAACGTCGTTTGTACACGTTTTGATAACTACGTGATAGTTCAGTTAAACGGTTTAGAGTTGAGGCACCAAAGACATTTTTGAAACGTCGCGAAACATATGAGATGTTTTGAGGGCTGAAATTGGGATTTCAGGCTCGTGCCTATGTCAAGAGGTATAAGACCTCCGATGACTTTCTTAACCTGCAAACTAAGGAGAAAAGCTCAATTGTTGAGCTTGTGCTCAGATTGTCTGAGTACAACAATCATTTGAATCGAGTGGGAGTTGATCTTCCAGATAAGACAGTGATGGTTCTCCAAAGTCATTGCCACCAAGTTGTTAGAGCTTCGTGATGAACTATAACATATCAGGGATAGATATGATGATCCTTGAGGTATTCGCGATGTTTGACACCGCGAAAGTAGAAATCAAAAAGGAGCATCAATTGTTGATGGTTGGTGAAACCACTAGTTTCAAGAAGGGCAAGGGCAAGAAGGGATACTTCATGAAACGGCAAATCAGCTGCTGCTCTAGTGAAGAAACCCAAGGTAAAACCCAAACCCGAGACTAAGTGCTTCTTAATAAGGGGAACAACCACTAGAGCAGAATTACCCTAGATACTTGGTAGATAAGAAGGCTGGCAAGGTCGATAGAAGTATATTGGATATACATTGTGTTAATGTGTACTTTGCTAGTACTCCTAGTAGCACCAGGGTATTAGATACCGGTTCGGTTGCTAAGTGTTAGTAACTCGAAACAAAAGGCTACAAAATAAACGGAGACTAGCTAAAGGTGAGCTGACGATATGTGTTGGAAGTTTTTCCAAGCTTGATATGATCAAGCATCGCACGCTCCCTCTACCAAAGAGATTGGTGTTAAACCTAAATAATTGTTATTTGGTGTTTGCGTTGAGCATAGACATGATTGGGTTACGTCTATCGCAATACGGTTATTCATTTAAGGAGAATAATGGTTACTCTGTTTATTTGAATAATACCTTCAATGGTCTTACACCTAAAATGAATGGTTTATTAAATCTCGATCGTAGTGATACACATGTTCATGCCAAAAGATAGTAATGATAGTACCACCTACTTGTGGCACTGCCACGTAAGTCATATCGGTATAAAACGCATGAAGAAGCTCCATATTGATGGATCTTTGGGCTCACTCGTTTTTGAAAAGTTTGAGACATGCGAACCATGTCTATTGGTGTATACGCATGAAGAAACTCCATGCAAATGGACCGTTTTGACTCACTTGATTTTGAATCACTTGGGACATGCAAATCATACCACATGGGCAAGATGACTGAAAAGCCTCGTTTTCAGTAAGATGGAACAAGATAGCAACTTGTTGGAAGTAACACATTTTGATGTGTGCAGTCCAATGAGTGCTGAGGCATGCAGTGAATATCGTTATGTTCTTACTTCACAGATGATTCGAGTAGATGTTGAGTATATTTACTTGATGAATCACGAGTCTGAATTATTGAAAGGTTCAAGTAATTTCAGTGTGAAGTTGAAAGATCGTCGTGACAAGAGGATAAAAGATCTATGATATGATCATAGAGATGAATATCTGAATCACAAGTTTGGCACAGAATTAAGACATTGTGGAAATTGTTTCACAACTGATACAGCCTGGAACACCATAGTGTGATGGTGTGTCCAAACGTCATAGTTGCACCCTATTGGATATGGTGCATACCATGATGTCTCTTATCGA
>NW_021184840.1:0-1276 GCF_002162155.2 Triticum dicoccoides
GAATTTATCGAACAAGGAGCTTCATGATAAGTTTCAGCAAATGATGACTGAACAGGTGCAAGATGTGCTGAACAATTTTGAAGAGGCCATGGAGAAGATCACTGGCTTTGAGAAGACGTTCGAAACAAAGCTCGATAACAAGTTTAATGAATTGCTCGCGCGTCTTCCACCACCACCACCCGCTGCAGCTAACGCACCTCTCCAACAACAACAACAACGACGACTACCTCCACGTCGCGAAGCAGACCTCCGCCGAGCAAGCCGTGTTCCTCTTGCGTTTGGCCAAACTGTTGGTGCTGCTGTTGATACTTCTGTGGCTCCTGCTGCTGATGCGGAGGAGGATGATTATGTGGGAGACTATGAGGATGAGGTTGATCAAAATCAACACTACGTGCAGCCACCTGTACCACCACCAGCAGGTCGACCTCAGGTATATATTTGTAATGGTAGGCCTGCACCACCACTGATAGAGGCAAAGGTGTCCCGTCTTTCGATGAGATGGTGGATTTCGCTTTGGTGGAAGTCGACTTTGACGATCCGACTACGAACGTGCGAGGACGTCGCGCCTTAGCAATCGCTAAACCAACTCCGAGAGGTTATTGACCACGCCGGAGCACGATCAACCTGACCACGAGGGTCTGTTTCCTGCGAGCAAACGAAGAACAAGCAAGAAACTAAGATTGCAATCTAGATATTGCGAATATAAGATGAAATCTTTATTGATCAAGGTGGGGTTCTGTGACGCCTTTGTCTGGTTGTTGAACACAAACGAAGTACGCGAAGTTGCAGCTATGGCGAACTTTTAATCTAAACAAAACCCAAAGTCTAAACGATGCCCTAAGGGCTGTATATATGGAGGAAGAGGGGGGAATTTCGTGGCCCTTGGTGGAGGAGTCCGAAATCAACCCTATCTCTTGTTTCCCCACACATACGGACTCTAAAAATAGCCTATACTTATGTATTTCGAAATTACATGGGCCTGGCCCAATAATAAGGTGACGCAGCACCTAAAATAGCCTCGGGACGAAATTTATGAGGTGGCATCTTGTATATTTCGTCCAAGGCTTCATGCACCCATTATGGTGGCTTCAAAGTCCTGAAATCATCACTTGTAACTCCGTTCTTGTTCCCCTTGCGCATGCCATCATCTCCATGCTTGTTCTTGCTCCAATGTTCATCCTTCTCCAAGCTATGCCCTTCATTTGTAAGCAAAACAAATGTATCCAATTTAGGCAGCATCATATTCTCATGAACATTAGAATCATTACAAAGAAAC
>NW_021184841.1:0-1197 GCF_002162155.2 Triticum dicoccoides
TGAATAGAACCTTATATGGTTACACACCCAATGAAAATAGTTTGTTGGATCTCGATCGTAGTGATACACATAATCATAATATTGAAACCAAAAGATGCAAAGTTAATAATGATAAGTGCAACTTGTTTGTAGCACTGCCGTTTAGGTCATATTGGTGTAAAGCGCATGAAGAAACTCCATACTGATGGAATTTTGGAATCACTTGATTATGAATCACTTGATGCTTGCGAACTGTGCCTTTTGGGCAAGATGACTAAAACTCCGTTCTCCGGAACAATGGAACGAGCTACTGACTTATTGGAAATAATACATACCGATGTATGCGATCCAATGAGTGCTGATGCTCGTGGCAAGCATCATTGTTTTCTGACCTTCACAAGATGATTTGAGCAGATATGGGTATATCTACTTGATGAAACATAAGTCTGAAATAGTTGAAAGGTTCAAAGAATTTCATAGTGAAGTGGAAAAATCATCGTAACAAGAAAATAAAGTTTCTGCGATCTGATCGCGGAGACAAATATTTGAGTTACGAGTTTGGTCTTCAATTAAAACAATGTGGAATAGTTTCACAGCTCACGCCACCTGGAACACCACATCGTTATGGTGTGTCCGAACGTCGTAACCGCACTTTATTTGATATGGTGCGATCTATGATATCTCTTTACCACTATCGTTTTGGGGTTATGCATTAGAGACAGCTGCATTCACGTTTTAAATAGGGCACCATCTAAATCCGTTGAGACGACACTGTATGAACTATGGTTTAGTAGTAAACCTAACCTGTTGTTTCTTAAAGTTTGGGGCTGCGATGCTTATGTGAAAAAGGTTTCATCCTGATAAGCTCGAACCCAAATCGGAGAAGTGCATCTTCATACCCAAAGGAAATTGTTGGGTACACCTTCTATCACAGATCCGAAGGCAAGACATTCGTTGCTAAAATGGATCCTTTCCAGAGAAGGAGTTTCTCTCGAAAGAAGTGAGTGGGAGGAGAGTAGAACTTGATGAGGTAATTATACCTTCTCCCTTATTGGAAAGTAGTTCATCACAGAAATCAGTTCCAGTGATTCCTACACCAATAAGTGAGGAAGTTAATGATGATGATCATCAAACTTCAGATCAAGTTACTACCAAACCTCGTAGGTCTTCCAGAGTAAGATCCGCACCAGAGTGGTACGGTAATCATGTTCTGGAAGT
>NW_021184842.1:0-1919 GCF_002162155.2 Triticum dicoccoides
CGATAGTTATCATCTCATCGAAAGATCGGGACACCCTCGCCTCTATCAAGTGGTATCAGTTTTCAGGTTGCTCGGTGAGATTTTACAGTTTTTCATAGTTTAGATCGCATCTGTCATTCATACCTACAGTCCATGAAAAAGCCACAAAAAAAAGTTAGATCTGTTCATCCTTTATCCAAGCCAGTCTGAGCCTTTGCAATTTTCTATTCATTGCTTGCATAGTTGAATTATCGGTTGCATTGTCGTGTCAGTTGCTGGTCTTAGTGTCTAGTTCCTTTAGAGTTTCGAGTTCTGTTCACATTAGTCACGCCGCCGCTGCATCATTATCCCTTCCGTCGTCCACCATCCCATCTATTAATTTCCACCACGTGCTACGCACTGTTCATTGTCATAATCATAGTTGAGGTCATTCACATCTTCGCCTAATCCAATCTGCATCTTATCTAGTTTGTCTTGGAAAGAGGGAAAAAAAGTGAGAGAAAAAAAAAGAAAAAAAAGGAAAGAAAAAAAAATAAAAAGAGAGAGAAGAAAAAGAAAAAAAAGTGTGAGAAAAAAAAGGAGAGAAAAAAAATCGAATCTATCTAGAATCAATCTCGTACCTGAATTCAGATTGGAATCTATTTTGCGCACTGTTCAGTAAAATAGGTGTATCTTCCTCATACGAAGTCCGTTTTGGCTCCGTGAGTACTCAAATTGAAGCTAGAGACGAGCCGCATCTAAATAGTTGCAGAAGCTTGTTCAATATTTGACACCTCAAAATCGGCTTCTAAATAGGTCTTTTTGCCCTCTGAAGTTCGTGAACACAGCTTGTTCCAATTTTCAGGCCAGTTTTAGAATTCTTTGACTCTTCATATCAACTCGGAATTGAGTGATTCTTTTTGCATTGGAAAGCTTGAGTTAGTAGCATTCTTTGAAAGAATTTATCAGAAAATTGTCTCAAACTTTTCAAGAGGAAAGTTGGAGAGAGAGTTGTTGTATATCCTGCTTGGCAGTTGTTTTTCATCATTATCTTCACTGCCGTTGTGATCTTCACTTATATCTTGCTGTCAAGAGCTACTTAGTATCCTTCATTGATGCTAGTTGTGCTACGCCGTGACCTCATTAGTGTTCTAGGCTCGCGTCTCTAGTCCGGTCTAGCCTAGGACCAGCACAGTACCGTCGTTGAGCGTTTATTCAACATTGCATCTTTGAATTGATTATTGCTAATTTTTTTGCTACCATATATAGCCAACCCAGCTCCACATATTTCTACACCGTGTATACGTACGCTCCCCTGGCAATCGCTTTACTCAATGTTCAGAGTTACTTGACACCGCTGGTTGCCGATCACCGCCTGCTGCATGGTAAGAACGTGTAAGACATTGATATTTGCTTTACTGTGAGCGTTTTACCACCACATCCTAGTAGTTATAGGAACATTATTTTTGGGTTTTGTTTCTTGTTCTACTAATCATGAAAGGATCCAGAGTCAATTCATGGGCTTCGTCGATCGCGGGAGACGTGCCACCACCTTTGCAAATACCACAACCGTCACGAGAGGTGCACAAACATCCAAATGCACATGATCAGGTTAATGTATCTATACCACCATTTAATGGCCGTTTCAAACCTGCTTTATATATTGAATGGGAGTTCGACATAAAAAATATATTTGCTTCCCATAATTTCGATGAACATAAAAAGGTTAAGGTTGCGGTTGGTTCTTTCACTGGTTATGCTTTGGTTTGGTGGAGTGAATATTGTCGGTTACACCCTGATTATATACCTACTACTTGGGATGATTTGAAACTTGCCATGCGACATACTTTCGTCCCTGCTTATTATACTCGTGACATGATTAAGAAGTTGCAACACTTAAAACAAGGTAGTGAAACTGTAACAAAATATTATGATGATTTACAAACTACCTTGTTGCATTC
>NW_021184843.1:0-1082 GCF_002162155.2 Triticum dicoccoides
GACTGGGAGAATTTATCGAACAAGGAGCTTCATGATAAGTTTCAGCAAATGATGACTGAACAGGTGCAAGATGTGCTGAACAATTTTGAAGAGGCCATGGAGAAGATCACTGGCTTTGAGAAGACGTTCGAAACAAAGCTCGATAACAAGTTTAATGAATTGCTCGCGCGTCTTCCACCACCACCACCCGCTGCACCTAACGCACCTCTCCAACAACAACAACAACAACGACTACCTCCACGTCGCGAAGCAGACCTCCGCCGAGCAAGCCGTGTTCCTCTTGCGTTTGGCCAAACTGTTGGTGCTGCTGTTGATACTTCTGTGGCTCCTGCTGCTGATGCGGAGGAGGATGATTATGTGGGAGACTATGAGGATGAGGTTGATCAAAATCAACACTACGTGCAGCCACCTGTACCACCACCAGCAGGTCGACCTCAGGTATATATTCGTAATGGTAGGCCTGCACCACCACGTCAGGTACGAGATGATGTCCATATTCCTAAACTGAAATTGAATATTCCACCATTTGAGGGTAGATATGTTCCTGATATATATCTTACTTGGGAGTTAGAAACTGAACAACGATTTACATGTTTACAATATCCTGAGGAGAGACGAGTTGCTGCTGCCGTTTGTGCTTTCACTAGTTTTGCATGTGTATGGTGGTCTGAACATTGTAGATTATATCCTATTCCAACTACTTGGGCTGCTTTGAAAACTGCTATGCGTACGCGTTGGGTTCCACCATATTATCAACGTGAATTGCTTCAAAAATTGCAGCGTTTAAGACAAGGGAAAAATTCTGTAGAAGAATATTACCAGGAATTACAAACTGGCATGATTAGATGTGGTATTGTTGAGGAGAATGAAGCTATGCTTGCACGTTTTCTGGGTGGATTAAATAGAGAGATTCAGACCATTCTAGACTATAAGGAGTATACTAATATCACTCGTTTATTCCATCTTGCTTGTAAAGCTGAACGTGAAGTGCAGGATCGACAAGCATTGGGGCGAACTAACTTTTCTGCAGGCCGACCTTCATCATGGACACCACGTGCATCTTCTACTTCAACTGCACCAGC
>NW_021184844.1:0-1726 GCF_002162155.2 Triticum dicoccoides
TTTTTAACCGAACATGAAGGAAGAACTGTTACTCATAGTTTAAAAGCAGACTGAAATTGCACAAACTTAAGGAGGCAAGAGTTTGTTTAAGGAAGTAAGGGTAGGCTTACCTGCATTCAACTGAGGTTTCTTACCCGAGATGATAAGGCATTCATCACCTATCATATGCTCCCTGACAGATTTATATTATCAATTGAGGGGCATGTTTAGTCCGAAAACAGATTAAGCTATACAACTATAGGCTCTCACCTCTCAAGTAAGCAAATAGAAAATAAAAGAAGAACAGCCTATGTCAAGTGGTTTACGTGTTTCCTCTCTGTTCAAAGGGATCTTTTCTACACCTTACGAACTAAAGGCAATGTGCTGCCACCTACTCCCTCCGTTCCAAAATAGATGACTCAACTTTATACTAACTTTAATACAAAGTTAATACAAAGTTGAGTCATCTAATTTGGAATCGGAGGGAGTACTTCTTTATAAATAACAGTATTATCATGGCATCATTTGTCCACCACTTTGCAAGCCTGTAATCAGGGAATAACTAAATCTAAGCAATGTTAAAAAACCGTCAGGGAGCATCTGAAGTCTGAAAAGGCCATTGTCCTTGAGGACAAAACTATGGCATATGATGTTCACTCATATTTTGCCCCGCTAAATCTATAGCCAGGAAAAAAAATCAGTTATGTTTTTCTTACATTGTACTCCCTCTGTAAAGAAATATAAGAAACGCTTTTATATTTGTTTACGGAGGGAGTAATTTAGACCAAAAACTAACCATCCAAACAGACCCTTAGAAGCAGATTATGATACCGTACCTTTGACCGTGGAATCAACACATTTATAAGGTCTTGCAGACCTAGAACCTAGCATGTTACTTTCTTTTTTGTGTGTTTTCGGTGCTCTGGCAGCTTTGGGTCGAGGCCTCTGTATTGACTAGTTTCGTTTTTTCTATGAGAAAATGGAGCCAGGGAGGTTCATAATTTTAATTGATCCTTACTCCTACTCCATATCCAAATTCTTCGTTTCCAGGATCTCCTCGTATGGTTCTGGACAGCAACTTATAGTATTTGTAGAATACTATAAGTATGTGGCACTGAGTGCCCCTTATAAGGATCATGGAAACGGCGCCATCGACATGAAGAATCATGCTGTGCTTTGTGCTTGGGAGACTTAAGTATCGTGTCATGTTTGTGAGCCGTCCAGTGTCCCCCTGATACCGTTTTGTTCTTCTTAAGCATGTGCCTGCTTAGTTTTGGTTTTCGTAAATGTTCTGCCTATTAGGAAACTGTTTGGAAGTTTATTTAGTGGAAATTGACGGGAGGGCCCATTGTGTGCACGTCATTTCTGCAGCAGGGATTTTCGGAAACACGGTGTTCCTGTGATTCAGTATAAGCAAATGCTTGGTTATAGAAATCTTCAGCAATCTGGAGTTTCTGTCTCCAAAACATGTCCTGCTGGAGTTGATTGTGGTGCTAACGGTGTTCAAATGACTAGAAACATGACTGTGGACAGTAAAGACTCAAGGCAAAATCCGGCTAGAAGGGCATATTAGGATCAGCCACAATATTGAGATGAGTATTGACTAGAACAAGTTCACACCAAAGCTGAGTAGGTCCACAGGTTTTGCTGGCAACCTAAGAACAAATTCTGAAACAAAGACTACCAAGAGAACCACTGCAAAACCAAGCATATCTTGGAAGACCGCCAAGTTCCAAGCAAGAGGAAA
>NW_021184845.1:0-1868 GCF_002162155.2 Triticum dicoccoides
ATAAAATCTAAAGCCAAAAAATTAGCACAAAAAGTAGAAGGCATGAAAATATTGCAACTCAGTTTGCACATATAAGTGAAGCTCTTATTCATTTCAAAAGATTGACAATGTTCATCATTAAACCATCCCAACATTGGTGAATAAACCTTACTTGCATCAAATTTACATGCTACAACATGCTTAAATAAGCAAACATGCAATAAGTCATTCAACACAGAATCATCACCAAGATTAGAGGTCATATCAAAATGATTAAACATTGGTTCTTTTGCATCAATAGTTAATTCAATGTGTGCACTCAAAATTGTTGGTATTTCAGTTGTTTGATCACATGGCAAAGTCAAATCATCAACGTAGTCCTCTAAAATAGGTGGTGTGATCAAAGTAGTGGGTAGCTCATCAGATGGTGCATTCAAATTGACAAGGCATTCATCATTCTCATGTAGAGATGGAAGATCAGTACCTTTGTCATTACCTCTTATGATCAACTCAGATGATGTAGCCACTCTCGGGGGCGATGTGTCACATGGTGGAGGTGATGTAGTCCTGACAACAACGAATGTGGTTGTCATAGTATGCCTAGTAGTTGAAGGAACAATCATATCAACTCTTGGAATGTGCACCGTGCGCTTGTTCTCCTCGTGGCCAACACGTCGTTTTATTTCTTGTTCAGCTTTGCAAGCAAGATGAAACAAATGGTCCATAGGATAACACTCTTCATGAATTAGTATCTCTTGAATATCACAGTTTAATCCTCCCCAAAATCTATCCATAAAATCATCTTCACTTTCTTCTAAAGAGGAATGCAACAAGGTAGTTTGTAAATCATCATAATATTTTGTTACATTTTCACTACCTTGTTTTAAGTGTTGCAACTTCTTAATCATGTCACGAGTATAATAAGCAGGGACGAAAGTATGTCGCATGGCAAGTTTCAAATCATCCCAAGTAGTAGGTATATAATCAGGGTGTAACCGACAATATTCACTCCACCAAACCAAAGCATAACCAGTGAAAGAACCAACCGCAACCTTAACCTTTTTATGTTCACTGAAATTATGGGAAGCAAATATATTTTTTATGTCGAACTCCCATTCAATATATAAAGCAGGTTTAAAACGGCCATTAAATGGTGGTATAGATACATTAACCTGATCATGTGCATTTGGATGTTTGTGCACCTCTCGTGACGGTTGTGGTATTTGCAAAGGTGGTGGCACGTCTCCCGCGATCGACAAAGCCCATGAATTGACTCTGGATCCTGTCATGATTAGTAGAACAAGAAACAAAACCCAAAAATAATGTTCCTATAACTACTAGGATGTGGTGGTAAAACGCTCACAGTAAAGCAAATATCAATGTCTTACAAGTTCTTACCATGCAGCAGGTGGTGATCGGCAACCAGCGGTGTCAAGTAACTCCGAATATTGAGTAAAGCGATTGCCAGGGGAGCGTATGTATACACGGTGTAGAAATATGTGGAGCTGGGTTGGCTATCTATGGTAGCAAAAGATTAGCAATAATCAATTCAAAGATGCAATGTTGAATAAACGCTCAATGACGGTACTGTGCTGGTCCTAGGCTAGACCGGACTAGAGACGCGAGCCTAGAACACTAATGAGGTCACGGCGTAGCACAACTAGCATCAATGAAGGATACTAAGTAGCTCTTGACAGCAAGATATAAGTGAAGATCACAACGGCAGTGAAGATAATGATGAAAAACAACTGCCAAGCAGGATATACAACAACTCTCTCTCCAACTTTCCTCTTGAAAAGTTTGAGACAATTTTCTGATAAATTCTTTCAAAGAATGCTACTAACTCAAGCTTTCCAATGCAAAAAGAATCACTCAATTCCGAGTTGATA
>NW_021184846.1:0-2770 GCF_002162155.2 Triticum dicoccoides
TCGTGGGACGAGAGAAGGATCTAAAGGACGAAGAGAGGAAGAAGCCCGCCGTGATCCAGGTTTGCGTACATAATGTTTGCTTGGTCTACCACATATGCCATGCCGACGTTGAGTGCCAGGATTTTAAGAACTTCCTCAAGGACAAAAGAGTGAAATTCGTTATTGTAGGCTTTAAGAACGACAGTGACGTCCTGCATTGGATAGGTTTCGTTGTAGGCCAGCCCTTTGATCTCTAGAAGGCAAGCCTGGTGTCCTCCTCTCAACCATCAATGCTGACCCTGGCAGCAGCCATGATTGATCCTTCGTACGCTAAACTGAAGAAACCTCATCACAAGTTTCATCATGCATGGGAGTCGAAGATATTAGATGAAGATCACATCCTGTACGCAGCAATGGATGCCTACCTTTGTTTAAATATCTACAAGGGTTGGATGAAGAAGCAGAGTCCAGTGTCCGGTTCAAGCAAAGAAGCGTCGGCGAAGAGGAAGAGGAAGAGGGACGAGGACGAAGTCGAGGACGTGGACTCAGACTCCAAGTAGGTGGCAGTGTCGTCGCTCATGCTGGTTCTACTGTAGTGTCGAGCGTACTAGTTGCTTATTAGTTTATTTTCAAGGGTGTGTTGTGCTGAGGCCCCAGCAGAACTATGGGGCTGTTTGGATTGTGACTATCTTTGCCATATGTTGCCACATGATTTTTGCCACATTTGTCACACTTGCCTTACTTGAGTTGCTCAAATTGTTAGCCATACTTTGGCTTGCCTAAGGGAATCTTGCCACACTTTTTGTGTCTATGACCTGTGGGGTTCACTTCCCATAAAAAATTCCTTGTCTCAGTGTGGCTAGAACCAAACACCTACCTAACTTGGTCAAACTTGCCTAAGGTTAGGTGTGGCAAAGTGTGGCAATGTGTGGCTAGGAACCAAACAGCCCCTATGTTTATGTTCTTTCTCGTTATTTGAACTCTTTAATACGTACAATAGTACTAGTACTATGTCTTACTACTGTTCTTCTTGCAGTTGGTACTACTGCTCGTATCTTCGTATTCCTACTGTACTTAATACGTTCGTACTAGTAGTATAATTTGGGTCAGTCGATTTGTGAAAGAAGTTCGACGGAGCGAAGGAAGAAGACGGCAGAAGAGGTGGAAGAAGCCCTTCTAGCCATCCATGTTGCATCAAACAGCTCACATGAGTCGACTGACCCAAATTGCTCCTTCAGATTGCAGGATCCATGTGGCATTCAAGGTCTTGAAGGTAGATTCCGCGTCCGCACCCGGTTTGCGGGCTCGACGCGCGCGCGACCGGCTTCCGCCGCGACAGCCACCATGCGCGCCTCCTCCGTGCGGGCGGAGACGACAATGACATGCTAGTTCCTCCTCGCCGGCGTGCTGGAGCACGTGCTCGTCCTCCTCTTCGTATGTTGCATGCATAGACGCGGCTCCACCAGCTTCTCACGTGCTTGGCAGCGCGGCGGCATCGCGAGGAGGGACTGCAGACGACGTGAGCAGGCGAGCCTTCGGCTTCATGGCACAGGGATGGCGGCGACACGGCGGTGATGGGCGAGAAATTGTTGGCCGGAGCAGGCGGGCGCCGACAATGCGCAACGGCGGCGGCATATTGATGAGTGCGCATGTGGGAGCTTACTTTAGTTTTATATATAAGGTTGGTCAAACTTAAAAGAAAACCGTACTAGTACACGTAAACATTAGACTTAGGCAGCGCTTTTATTAGTTACTAGCTTATGTTCTTGCCCATTGTGACCAGCCTTAGTACCACGGCCACGATACGGAATCCTATGCAAGCGCGTGAACCGCGGCCGCGCGGTCGATCGAACGGTGCGTCACCGTGTCGCGCTCGAAGGACATCCACCGAACCTTTTTGTGTGTGTGAAAACAATCCTCGAATATTACTCAACTTTTTTTTCCTGTGAAAGTTCTTGACGCTGCAATATTTCCATATATTTGAATTTAGCTCCAGTTCGTGTTTATTTGGATTTGGATGTTTTAGGTGCGCCCTAGTTTTTTTAATACTGATTTTGTGTGTGTGACTAAGAGAGAATGTGTGTATGTATCCATATGTGTCTTGTGGCGGAAGGGCAATGTGGAGACGGTGTGCGTGTGATACAGACATAGAGAGGTGTGAATGTGCAAATGATCGTGCATGAGTGAGACATAGACAGATGCCGATATGTTGTGTATACATGAGAGACTGGTCTTCTAGTTTACTTGTGTGTGTGTGTGAGAGAGAGAGGGAGAGAGAGACAGAGAGAGGAGCATCCGTAACACAACAACCATCTCTCTCGATTTTTCCGTCCCTCGCACGGTCGCATGCAACACATGCATCAACGCGCACATTTTGACACCCTCACCCGGCCCCTGCCCACCTCAAGGCCCGCACAATCTCTTCGTGAATACCCATTTCTCTCCTTAGGTTTGTTTTCTCTCAATATCTGACACACGCACACACGCGCACACGCGCGCACAGAGAGAGAGAGAGAGAGAGAGACATCCAACACACACACACACACACACACTTCCCCGAGCACACAATTCATCCCCATCCAAGGTTATACTGCGACCACTCTCGCTTGTGCTTCTTTGCACCCCAACATGCACAACACCTCAATCTTCAAAGAGGGCAACGAGCAGATCGAAGACGGCGACCAGACCGCGCTAGAGAATACGGGGTCATTTGGAAGCAGGGTGATGTGACGACGGCTGACTGACTCCTCCCCCACCCTCTCTCTCTCTTGCACAAAATTACCAATCCCTC
>NW_021184847.1:0-2770 GCF_002162155.2 Triticum dicoccoides
GAGGGATTGGTAATTTTGTGCAAGAGAGAGAGAGGGTGGGGGAGGAGTCAGTCAGCCGTCGTCACATCACCCTGCTTCCAAATGACCCCGTATTCTCTAGCGCGGTCTGGTCGCCGTCTTCGATCTGCTCGTTGCCCTCTTTGAAGATTGAGGTGTTGTGCATGTTGGGGTGCAAAGAAGCACAAGCGAGAGTGGTCGCAGTATAACCTTGGATGGGGATGAATTGTGTGCTCGGGGAAGTGTGTGTGTGTGTGTGTGTGTTGGATGTCTCTCTCTCTCTCTCTCTCTCTGTGCGCGCGTGTGCGCGTGTGTGCGTGTGTCAGATATTGAGAGAAAACAAACCTAAGGAGAGAAATGGGTATTCACGAAGAGATTGTGCGGGCCTTGAGGTGGGCAGGGGCCGGGTGAGGGTGTCAAAATGTGCGCGTTGATGCATGTGTTGCATGCGACCGTGCGAGGGACGGAAAAATCGAGAGAGATGGTTGTTGTGTTACGGATGCTCCTCTCTCTGTCTCTCTCTCCCTCTCTCTCTCACACACACACACAAGTAAACTAGAAGACCAGTCTCTCATGTATACACAACATATCGGCATCTGTCTATGTCTCACTCATGCACGATCATTTGCACATTCACACCTCTCTATGTCTGTATCACACGCACACCGTCTCCACATTGCCCTTCCGCCACAAGACACATATGGATACATACACACATTCTCTCTTAGTCACACACACAAAATCAGTATTAAAAAAACTAGGGCGCACCTAAAACATCCAAATCCAAATAAACACGAACTGGAGCTAAATTCAAATATATGGAAATATTGCAGCGTCAAGAACTTTCACAGGAAAAAAAAGTTGAGTAATATTCGAGGATTGTTTTCACACACACAAAAAGGTTCGGTGGATGTCCTTCGAGCGCGACACGGTGACGCACCGTTCGATCGACCGCGCGGCCGCGGTTCACGCGCTTGCATAGGATTCCGTATCGTGGCCGTGGTACTAAGGCTGGTCACAATGGGCAAGAACATAAGCTAGTAACTAATAAAAGCGCTGCCTAAGTCTAATGTTTACGTGTACTAGTACGGTTTTCTTTTAAGTTTGACCAACCTTATATATAAAACTAAAGTAAGCTCCCACATGCGCACTCATCAATATGCCGCCGCCGTTGCGCATTGTCGGCGCCCGCCTGCTCCGGCCAACAATTTCTCGCCCATCACCGCCGTGTCGCCGCCATCCCTGTGCCATGAAGCCGAAGGCTCGCCTGCTCACGTCGTCTGCAGTCCCTCCTCGCGATGCCGCCGCGCTGCCAAGCACGTGAGAAGCTGGTGGAGCCGCGTCTATGCACGCAACATACGAAGAGGAGGACGAGCACGTGCTCCAGCACGCCGGCGAGGAGGAACTAGCATGTCATTGTCGTCTCCGCCCGCACGGAGGAGGCGCGCATGGTGGCTGTCGCGGCGGAAGCCGGTCGCGCGCGCGTCGAGCCCGCAAACCGGGTGCGGACGCGGAATCTACCTTCAAGACCTTGAATGCCACGTGGATCCTGCAATCTGAAGGAGCAATTTGGGTCAGTCGACTCATGTGAGCTGTTTGATGCAACATGGATGGCTAGAAGGGCTTCTTCCACCTCTTCTGCCGTCTTCTTCCTTCGCTCCGTCGAACTTCTTTCACAAATCGACTGACCCAAATTATACTACTAGTACGAACGTATTAAGTACAGTAGGAATACGAAGATACGAGCAGTAGTACCAACTGCAAGAAGAACAGTAGTAAGACATAGTACTAGTACTATTGTACGTATTAAAGAGTTCAAATAACGAGAAAGAACATAAACATAGGGGCTGTTTGGTTCCTAGCCACACATTGCCACACTTTGCCACACCTAACCTTAGGCAAGTTTGACCAAGTTAGGTAGGTGTTTGGTTCTAGCCACACTGAGACAAGGAATTTTTTATGGGAAGTGAACCCCACAGGTCATAGACACAAAAAGTGTGGCAAGATTCCCTTAGGCAAGCCAAAGTATGGCTAACAATTTGAGCAACTCAAGTAAGGCAAGTGTGACAAATGTGGCAAAAATCATGTGGCAACATATGGCAAAGATAGTCACAATCCAAACAGCCCCATAGTTCTGCTGGGGCCTCAGCACAACACACCCTTGAAAATAAACTAATAAGCAACTAGTACGCTCGACACTACAGTAGAACCAGCATGAGCGACGACACTGCCACCTACTTGGAGTCTGAGTCCACGTCCTCGACTTCGTCCTCGTCCCTCTTCCTCTTCCTCTTCGCCGACGCTTCTTTGCTTGAACCGGACACTGGACTCTGCTTCTTCATCCAACCCTTGTAGATATTTAAACAAAGGTAGGCATCCATTGCTGCGTACAGGATGTGATCTTCATCTAATATCTTCGACTCCCATGCATGATGAAACTTGTGATGAGGTTTCTTCAGTTTAGCGTACGAAGGATCAATCATGGCTGCTGCCAGGGTCAGCATTGATGGTTGAGAGGAGGACACCAGGCTTGCCTTCTAGAGATCAAAGGGCTGGCCTACAACGAAACCTATCCAATGCAGGACGTCACTGTCGTTCTTAAAGCCTACAATAACGAATTTCACTCTTTTGTCCTTGAGGAAGTTCTTAAAATCCTGGCACTCAACGTCGGCATGGCATATGTGGTAGACCAAGCAAACATTATGTACGCAAACCTGGATCACGGCGGGCTTCTTCCTCTCTTCGTCCTTTAGATCCTTCTCTCGTCCCACGA
>NW_021184848.1:0-1562 GCF_002162155.2 Triticum dicoccoides
CTTTCCCAAAATCGAGAGGTGAAAAGACTTCCTCGATCCGAGTTAATTTCCAAAGGAACACCATGGAGGGACACTATTCGGGAGATGTATAAGTCTGCCAGCTGACTAGCGGTTATACTCTCACGAACAGGTAGGAAATGGGCTACTTTGGAAAGACGATCGACAACGACGAAGATAGCATTATTCCCTCTCTTGGTCCTGGGAAAACCGGTAATGAAATCCATACCAATTTTATCCCATTTCCATTCAGGAATAGCTAAGGGTTGAAGGGTGCCAGCAGGCCGTTGATGCTCTGCTTTTACATGACGACAGACGTCGCAATTAGCAATATACTGAGCAATTTCTCTCTTCATCCTAGTCCACCAGAACCTCTGGCGTAGGTCCTGATACATCTTAGTACTACCGGGATGAATGGTGAGAGGAGATTCATGAGCTTCCTTAAGGATCAATCGCCTCAGGTTGCGCACTTTGGGAACCACTAGTCGATTCCCGAAGTATACGACCCCTTGATCATTAACGGAGAAGCAATTCGCAATTCCTTTCTGAATGTTTCTCTTGATGCGGGAGATTCCCGGATCTACCTTCTGTGCTTTGATAATCTGATCCGTAAGGGTAGGTTTTGCCACCAAGGTGGAAAGAAAACCTTGAGGAACAATGTGAAGGTTAAGCTTCCGAAATTCCTCATGGAGAAGCGGTTGACTTTGTTGTAACATCAGATTGTTACAATAAGATTTACGACTTAGCGCATCAGCCATGACGTTGGCTTTCCCTGGGGTGTAGGTTATTCCTAAGTCGAAGTCTGTGATCAACTCAACCCAACGTCTTTGCCTGAGATTCAGATCCGGTTGGGTGAAAATGTACTTCAGACTTTGGTGATCAGTGAATATTTCGCAACGATTACCGAGGAGGTAATGCCGCCAGGTCTTAAGTGCATAGACTACGACTGCAAGCTCTAGATCATGAGTAGGATAATTCTCCTCATGTGGGTGCAATTGCCGTGAAGCGTCGGCAATTACGTGTCGATCTTGCATGAGAATGCAACCTAGTCCTTATCGCGAGGCGTCGCAGTAGATAACAAAGTCCTTGGAGAAGTCTGGCGGTACCAGTACGGGAGCAGAGGTCAAGCGTCTTTTCAGTTCCTGAAAGCTGTGCTCACATTGTGGAGTCCATTCGAACTTCTTATCTTTCTTGAGGAGTTCGGTTAGAGGTTTAGCAACCTTGGAGAAGTTCTCGACAAAGCGACGACAATAGCTCGCTAAGCCCAGAAAACTCCGAACTTGCTTGACCGATTCAGGTGGAGTCCAATTAAGGATGGCTTGAACTCGCTCAGGGTTAACAGCAATACCTTTACCAGATATTACATGACCCAGATAGGTCACTTCTGACAACCAGAATTCACATTTAGAAAATTTGGCATAAAGGCGATGCTCTCGAAGTTTCTTCAACACTAGCCTTAGATGTTCGGCATGTTCTTCCTCGTTCTTGGAGTAGATGAGTATATCATCGAGATAAACTATGACGAATTTATCCAAATACTCCATGAAGATTGAGTTCATTAACCG
>NW_021184849.1:0-1400 GCF_002162155.2 Triticum dicoccoides
CAGCGCGAGACTGCCAAGCATTCATAATGTCTTGGTTCTCTGGGACGGGAGCGTCACCTAGCGGTCCTTCTAGGACATATTGTTTCCTGGCAGCTATGAGGATGATCCTCAGGTTCCGGACCCAGTCCGTATAGTTGCTGCCATCATCTTTCAGCTTGGTTTTCTCTAGGAACGCGTTGAAGTTCATGTTGACATTAGCGTTGGCCATTGATCTACAAGACATATTTGCAAAGGTTTTAGACTAAGTTCATGATAATAAAGTTCTAATCAAATTATGAACTCCCACTTAGATTAGACATCCCTTTAGTCATCTAAGTGTTACACGATCCGAGTCGACTGGCCCGTGTCCGATCATCACGTGAGACGGACTAGTCATCGTCGGTGAACATTTTCATGTTGATCGTATCTTCCATACGACTCATGTTCGACCTTTCGGTCTCCGTGTTCCGAGGCCATGTCTGCACATGCTAGGCTCGTCAAGTTAACCCTAAGTGTTTTCGCTGTGTAAAACTGTCTTACACCCGTTGTATGTGAACGTAAGAATCCATCACACCCGATCATCACGTGGTGCTTAGAAACGACGAAGTGTAGCAACGGTGCACAGTCAGGGGAGAACACTTCTTGAAATTTTATAAGGGATCATCTTATTTACTACCGTCGTCCTAAGTAAACAAGATGCATAATACATAATAAACATCACATGCAATTATATAGTTGTGACATGATATGGCCAATATCATATAGCTCCATTGATCTTCATCTTCGGGGCTCCATGATCATCTTGTCACCGGCTTGACACCATGATCTCCATCATCATGATCTCCATCATCGTGTCTTCATGAAGTTGTCACGCCAACGACTACTTCTACTTCTATGACTAACGTTTAGCAATAAAGTAAAGTAGTTTACATGACGTTATTCAATGACACGCAGGTCATACAAAAAATAATGACAACTCCTATGGCTCCTGCCGGTTGTCATACTCACCGACATGCAAGTCGTGAATCCTATTACAAAGAACATGATCTCATACATCACAATTCATCATTCATCACAACTTCTGGCCATATCACATCACATGATCAATCGCTGCAAAAACAAGTTAGACGTCCTCTAATTGTTGTTGCATCTTTTACGTGGCTGCAATTGGGTTCTAGCAAGAACGTTTTCTTACCTACGAATCACCACAACGTGATTTTGTCAACTTCTATTTACCCTTCATAAGGGCCCTGTTCATCGATTCCGCTCCAACTAAGGTGGGAGAGACAGACACCCGCCAGCCACCTTATGCAACTTGTGCATGTCAGTCGGTGGAACCGGTCTCACGTAAGTGTACGTGTAAGGTTGGTCCGGGCCGCTTCATCCCACAATACCGTTGAGCAAGAAAAGACTAGTAGAGG
>NW_021184850.1:0-1132 GCF_002162155.2 Triticum dicoccoides
AGTCCGGCCCATGGCTAACAGGCTGGACGCCCGACGACCCCTTTGTCAAGGACTCCCTCAGTAGCCCCTGAACCAGGCTTCAATGACATGGTGTGCATCGCGCAGACTGTCTTCGGCATTGCAAGGCGGGTTCCCTTCTCCAAAATAGTCTTCGGACGCAAAGAATGTATCTGGATCTGTAACACAAGTACCACGCACAATCGTAGAGAGTATAATATTTCATGAGTCAAATCCGCTGACAACTTTTTGCAATGTGACATCTCGTCTGACCGGTCATTATTTTGATCCATTTTTCGGCCTGCTGCTTCGTACTTCGAGACGTGGTTTTATTGGCACGTCTTGTCAAAGCAGAGATAGTGACCCCCTATTGCGGGATTCTCATCAATACGAGCGTGGGTAATCCAACCGTACCATTTGCACCGCCCTTGGGAACATGCAAGTTTTAAGGTGAGTGTGGAGGCGCTTGATATTCACAGCCTTTAGAAGGAGATAATGATTCCCTTTCTTCACCCACGCCTTCTCTCTTTCTCTGCCCTTCCATTCTCGAGCTCTAGCACCCAAGTCATCATTTTTTCCGCCTCAAGGAAGCACTCAGCCATGTCCGGATCTGGAGGGCAAGGCAAGTGGATGGCCTCCTCCATTAAGGAGAAGGATATCACCAAGCTTCGGGAGGCCGGGTCTCTGGCGAAAGAAATCTCCCACTAGCTTCCAGCCAAGGGGCAAATCGTCCCCACCCCGAAGCCTAACGAGAGGGTGGTGTTCATCTCCCGCTCCGTCCGCGGGTTAGGGTTTCCTCTCCACCCTTTTATCCGCAGACTTATGTTCTATTACGGGCTAGATTTCCATGATCTAGCCCCAAACTCTTTCCTCAACACTCGGCATTCATTGTCGTCTGTGAGGCCTTCCTCCGCATCCAACCCCACTTTGGACTATGGCTCAAGATGTTCAACGTGAAGCCGAAGGTGGTGGATGGCCAGCACGCGGAGTGCGAAGGTGCCATGGTGAGCAAGCTGCCCAATGTCACGTGGCCCAAAGGTACTTTTGTGGAGACCATCAAGGAGTGGAAGAAATTGTGGTTCTATATCACAGAGCCCCGTGATGCCACCTGGGCCGTGGCTCCCGAATTCAAGTC
>NW_021184851.1:0-1217 GCF_002162155.2 Triticum dicoccoides
CCTCAAAGCAATCGGAAGCAATTGCGTCATAATCACGTGGCAGTCGTGAGACTTCAGGTTTTGGAACTTTTTCTCCGCCATGTTTATTATTCCCTTTATATTGGACGAGAATCCAGACGGGACCTTCATACTGCTCAGGCATTCAAAAAAGATGACCTTCTCTTCTTTGGTCAGAGCGTAGCTGGCACGACCTTGAAACCATTCCGGATGCCGGTCATCAGGGTCTTTCAAACGTTGCTGGTCCTGCCGTGCTTCCTTTGTATCATTTGTCTTCCCATACACGCCCAAGAAGCTTAGGAGGTTCACGCAAATATTCTTCGTAACGTGCATCACGTCGATTGCAGAGCGGACTTCTAGGACTTTCCAATATTCTAGCTCCCAGAATATAGATTTCTTCTTCCACATGGCTGCGTGCCCATCAGCTCCCTTCGGAACTGATTGTTCGCCAGGACCCTTTCCAAAGATGACTTTCAAATCCTTGACCATATCAAATACCTCAGCACCAGTGCATTCCGCAGGCTTCGGCCGGTGATCTGCCTTGCCGTTGTAATGCTTGCCTTTCTTTCTTACTGGATGAATTTTCGGAAGAAATCGACGATGCCCAAGGTACACGTTCTTCTTACAATTTGGCAAATGTACACTTTCAGTCTCATGTAAGCAGTGCGTGCATACATTGTATCCCTTATTTGACAGTCCCGAAAGGTTACTAAGAGTAGGCCAATCGTTGATGGTTACGAAAAGCAACGCTCGTAGGTTAAATTCCTCTTTTTTGTGCTCATCCCACACACGGACACTAGGTCTGCCCCACAGCTGTAAAAGTTCATCAACTAATGGCCTTAGGTACACATCGATGTCGTTGCCGGGTTGCTTCGGACCTTGGATGAGCACTGGCATCATAATGAACTTCCGCTTCATGCACAACCAAGGAGGAAGGTTGTAGATGCATAGAGTCACGGGCCAGGTGCTATGGCTGGAGCTCTGCTCGCCAAAAGGATTCATGCCATCTGTACTTAGACCAAATCTTATGTTCCTTGCGTCAGCTGCAAAATCTTTGAACTCTCTGTCGATCTTTCTCCATTGCGTTCCATCTGCGGTGTGTCTCAACTCCCCGTCCGACTTACGGTCCTCTTTGTGCCATCGCAACAACTTGGCATGCTCTTTGTTCCTGAACAGACATTTCAACCGTGGTATTATAGGAGCATACCACATCACCTTGG
>NW_021184852.1:0-1559 GCF_002162155.2 Triticum dicoccoides
AAAGGTTTAAAACTTGTTATGCTGAACCGATTTGTTCCTTCATACCATGCTAGTGGTTTGCTTAGAAAATTGCAATGTTTAGCACAAGGCAATAACACCGTTGAAGAATAGTATGATAGTTTGTGTATTGCTTTGTTAGGTTGTGGCTTAGAAGAATGTGAAGAAGCTACCATGAATAGATTTTTGAGAGGATTACACCGTGATTTTTATGATATATTAGCAAAAAGGCTCGTGTGTTGCAACGGGAGAAAAACAACCGTCTCATATCTCTAGCTGGGTCAGTTCGACAAATTGTATGTCGCATCAACAATTTTATTTTTTGCCAGCTCTCCAGACCTGGGCCCCAGTGCGCCGCTAGATGGGCTTCCTCCGTTGGGCCAAAACGGGTGGCAAGTAACGAAACCAAATAGCGTACGTGAAATTAATTGAAGTGGGACCAAACAAAGCGGGACAAAACCAAGAATATCACCCCCCCCCCCTTTAATAGTAGGTATAGATATAGACTTGTGCATAAAGAATATTATTCCATCAATGGTTTGTTTCGTCTTGCCTGTAAAGTTGAACAGAAAATTAATGGACACGGACATGAGACAAGCAAACACATGAGGCAACCCCCTACACCAAGTTTTGTTTCAGTTACTTCTTCTCATGCGAAAACTACTATGGTTGTTGGATCCACTGCATCGAGAGCCACAACACTCCCGTCTTGTGAAATGATGCCACCGACAATACCTACATCTTCTGAGTCAGCCATCCAAGGTAATAAGGAAGGTACTGAATCTACCCTTCCACATGAGATTGTTCCATGTCATGCTGAATTAAAAGCTTCATGTGTTGAATTGAATAAAATGCCATCTGTTTTGACCACGCCATTTGTTATGAATGATTTTGCTATTACCTCGGATAAATTGTGTGATCAAACAACCGAAACACCTATTGTTTTGTGTGCACCAACTCCTAAAATTGACTCCCTCATCGATTTCAGTGCACACAAAGAATTAAATGCCATAGAGATTGAACCATGTGATTTAATAATTAAATCTAGTTCGGATCACATGCAATTGGTTAAACATGATGAAGTAATCACTCGAATTTCTCATGCTAATTATTTGTATTCTCTTTTGATGGATCCACCTATGCGTTTGTCACACGAGAGAACTAAAATAGCCGAAGTCACATGTTCGCATTCTCTGAAAAGTGTTTATGCTCCTAATCTTACTTTTAACTTGTTTGGCAAGGATTGCATAGACAATGAATTTTTGGTGCATCGAATTTGCATCACATGTGATGATCTTACTAGCTTGAAAGAAAATATTAATATGCCAATGCTTGATCATTCTAATATGACTTCCAGCATCTTGTTGATTACATGTCTAATAGCATGTTGCATGCATGATTGCTTATCTACACATACTAATTTGGATATTCCTAATAGTTGTGTACCTATGTTGGGATGGTTTAATGACAAACATCTATTATATATATAACAGAAGTCAAACAAGCCATCACGTTAGTCCACATAGATTAAATTATCTCGACCGTAAGTTATAAATATTAAC
>NW_021184853.1:0-891 GCF_002162155.2 Triticum dicoccoides
GAATCGGCCAAAACTGGGAGTGTTGATGACCAACTCGTAAGCACACCTTGGGGTTCAACAACTATGAAAATCGCTTCGGGGCCCCCAAAATGGTGAGTAATAGTCCACGAAATAGGTCAGATTTGGCCAAAACTGCGAGTGTTGACGACGGACACATAAACGCACCCCGGGGTTCATCAATCGTGGAAATCGCTCTGGGTCCCCCAAAATGCTGAGTAATAGTGCACGGAACGTATTAGAATCGGCCGAATATGTGAGTGTTGATGACCGACACGTGAACGCACCCCGGGGTTCGTCAATCGTGGAAATGACTCCGAGACCCCAAAATAGAGTAATAGTCGAAGAAACGGGCCAGAATCGGCCCAAATTGTGATTGTTGATGACCGACACGTAAGTGCACCTTGGAGTTTGACAACCATGGAAATCGCTTTGGGACCCGAAAACGGTGAGTAATAGTCCATGAAACGAGCCAGAATCGACCAAAACTGCGAGTGTTGTTGACCAACACGTAAGCACATCTTGGGGTTCAACAACTATGGAAATCGCTACGGGACCCCACAACGGTGAGTAATAGTCCGCGAAACAGGTCAGAATTGGCCAAAACTGTGAGTGTTGATGACGGACACATAAACGCACCCCGGGGTTCATCAATCGTGGAAATCGCTCTGGGTCCCCAAAACGCTGAGTAATAGTGCACGGAACGGACTTGAATCGGCTTAATATGTGAGTGTTGATGACCAACACGTAAGCGCACCTTGGAGTTCGACAATCATGGAAATCGCTTTGGGACCCCAAAACGGTGAGTAATAGTCCATGAAACGGGCCAGAATCGGCCAAAACTGGGAGTGTTGATGACCAACTCGTAAGCACACCTTGGGGTTCAACAACTAT
>NW_021184854.1:0-1397 GCF_002162155.2 Triticum dicoccoides
CATCAACGAGTAGGCTTAAGACCCAGGTGGTGACCCTGAGCTTGTGAAGGACCACGTAGTATAGCTAGGCTTTCCAAGCCTCTTTTGTTTTACTAGTTGTCTGTACTCAGACAAGTTACTTCCGCTGCTGGTTTGTATGACTGTATGACTTGTATGTTGGGTCGTGAGACCCGTACCTTTGTGTATGTTATGTATGGCTCACTGAGCCTTAAATAAAGTACTTGTGTCGTAGAGTCATGTTGTGATGCTTCATTGTATTTGCACATATCGAGCATATTGTGTGTATGACTGAAATGCTTGGTATGTGTGGGATCTGACTATCTAGTTGTTTATCTTTAGTAGCCTCTCTTACCGGGAAATGTCTCCTAGTGTTACCGCTGAGCCATGGTAGCTTGCTACTGCTCTGGAACACTTAGGCTGGCCGGCATGTGTCCTTCTTCGTTCCTGTGTCTGTCCCTTCGGGGAAATGTCACGCCTTGAGTACCGGAGTCCTGTTAGCCCGCTACAGCCCGGTTTACCAGAGTCCTGTTAGCCCAGTGCTACAGCCCGGACCCACTTGCTGATGACCGACACGTTCGAAGCTGGGTCATGGATGCCTGTCCTTGTAAGTCTGTGCCACTTTGGGTTTACGACTAGTCATGTCAGCCCGGGCTCTTTATCATATGGATGCTAGCGACACTATCATATACGTGAGCCAAAAGGCGCAAACGGTCCCGGGAAGAGGTAAGGCGACACCCGTGGGAATACCGTGCGTGAGGCCGCAAAGTGATATGAGGTGTTACCAGCTAGATCGATGTGACATCGAGTCGGGGTCCTGACAGCGTTGGCATCAGAGCCGGACTGCCTGTAGGTTCTCCAAGCCAAACTGGTCGATGTTGAGTCTAGAAATTCTTTAGTTATATGTAGGGGAATTGTTTGTGGGTTGGAACGTAAGGCTCTTTTTACTTCTTATACCTTATGACTTTCTGATCTGGGTTATTTCGGGACTCTGATTTCCGGTATATGCCAGGATCACTTCCGGGAGCACAAGGGTATCTCCAGGCTATCTATGCTGACTCCACTCAGGAGGATTCACGGACTCGCACCACTGCTGAGATGCTCGAGGATAAGGACCGTGAAAATCGGGCCTTAAGGCTAGAGCTCTTCAACACCCGTGCTGACCACTGGGCCACTTTGACTCGGTTCGCACCGGCGGTGCAAGCTGGATATTCAGATATGCGCGATCTCTATCCTGTGAGATCTGCTCTGCCAGACGTGATGGTTTGGCGTGATGTAGGAGGCATCACCCCACCTCGCGGTCCCCGCAGGCCACCGTTTGTTGGTCCAAGGCCTCATCCTAGCCCCTATGGTCCACAAGCTCCGCGAGACCGTCTGTTTCCAGATGATCATGTTGAGCT
>NW_021184855.1:0-1334 GCF_002162155.2 Triticum dicoccoides
CATGCGGATCTGCAGTCATGTACTGATGTGAATGTAGAAGACAAGTTCTCTAATACCACCCAACTTTCAACTGTCTTCTCCAAATACCTTCAAAAGGCGAACAGGTAACTGGCTACAAGAAGCTCCCTTAATATTCAAATGACATCTTTCACGTACGTTCTTACATATTATATAACATGCTTGCCTTTGCTTAGCTTTCTGTTGGATACGTTACTGGTAAACACTGGTGTTTTTCCTTACTTATCGTACCTATGGTGCAATAGACATGCTGCCTGGTTTTTCATTCCATGTAGGATTCTCAAAGAACTTCTTTCTTAATTGATGTCATTCACGCACATTCTTACATACATACAACCTCCGTCCCAAATTAATTGTCTTAGATTGATTGGACAAATCTAAGACAAGTAATTTGGGATGGAGGGAGTATTATATAACATGGTTGCCTTTGCTTAGCTTTCTGTTGGATATTGTAGTGGTAAACACTGGTGTTTTTCCTTATTTATCGTACCTATGGTGCAATAGACATGCTGCCCGGTTGCATTCGGTGTAGGATTCTCAAAGAACTTTGGCTTTGGTGCACGCTTTAAGCTTACTGCATGTTGTCTGCTCCCTGTATGAATCACTTTGAAGTGTCCCCTTCTTTCATTGTCAACTCTCTGCACAGTGACTGACCCATACCATCCTACTAATCAGGGTTGTTTTCCCTATGTTATTCTCTGTTGCTTTACTCCTGCCCCAAAGTTTCTATTTTGCTGCCTTCTGCCGTTGCATGTCCTCTAGTGTTGCTGTGTTATAGTAATATATATATATATACATATATATAGATTAATTGAAGCATTTAATATGTTGTTGCCTTGAATCTTCTGTTGGGCTGTTCCAGTGTTTGAGTTGTAGCTGCTTCAGTTGTGTAGAGATTCCAATATGGACTCCCTCCGTTCGTAAATATAAGTCCTTTTTAGAGATTCCAATATGGACTACGTACAGAGCGAAATGAGTGAGTATAAGCTTTGGTCCTTCTGCCATCAAGTTTTCCTTAAGAGTCTAGAGTCCTCTATTTCTCCTTATTGGATCTTTTGCTCTTTACATGGGATTGTCCATTATCTGTACAAATGGGACTGTAATTCTTTCAGCAGCCTTCTGTCGCCACTAGCATGGTGCTATTTTGAAGTGAATTCTTGGAACCACATTATTTTGATTGCTGTTGTAAAGCATAAAACTATATTGTCCTCTAATTTCTGTAGGGGGGACAAGCGTCTATGAAGCTTTATTAGCACATACTTCTCTGTTGGCAAAATTTCTTTGGTTTACTTTGGGTCAATCAGGTCACATCTCTG
>NW_021184856.1:0-3317 GCF_002162155.2 Triticum dicoccoides
GCTTGTATATTCCAATGATGGGCTTCCTCAAAAGTGCCCTAGGTCTTCGTGAGCAAGCGAGTTGGATGCACACCCACTTAGTTTCTTTTGTTGAGCTTTCATATATTTATAGCTCTAGTGCATCCGTTGCATGGCAATTCCTACTCACTCACATTGACATCTATTAATGGGCATCTCCATAGTCCGTTGATACGCCTAGTTGATGTGAGACTATCTTCTCCTTTTTTTCTTCTCCACAACCACCATTCTATTCCACATATAGTGCTATGTCCATGGCTCACGCTCATGTATTGCGTGAAAGTTGAAAGAATTTGAGATTATTAAAGTATGAAACAATTTCTTGGCTTGTCATCGGGGTTGTGCATGATTAAATACTTTGTGTGATGAAGATAGAGCAACAACCAGACTATATGATTTTGTAGGGATAACTTTCTTTAGTCATGTTACTCTGAGAAGACATGATTACCTTGATTAGTATGCTTGAAGTATTACTATTTCTTATGTCATTATGAACTTTTATTTTGTATTCATTTGGATCTGAACATTAATGCCACAATGAAGAAAATTACATTATGAATTATGCTAGGTAGCATTCCACATCAAAAATTCTCTTTTTATCATTTACCTACTCGATGACGAGCAGGAATTAAGCTTGGGGATGCTTGATACGTCTCCAACGTATCTATAATTTTTTATTGTTCCATGCTATTATATTACCCCTTTTGGATGTTTATGGGCTTTATTCTACATATCTATATCATTTTTGGGACTAACCTACTAACCGGAGGCCCAGCCCATATTGTTGTTTTTTTTTGCCTATTTCAGTATTTCGAAGAAAAGGAATATCAAACGGAGTCCAAACGGATTGAAACCTTCGGGAGCGTTATTTTTGGAACAAATCTGATCCGGAGAGCCTGGAGTGCAAGTTAAGAAAGCTCCGAGGACCCCACGAGATAGGAGCCCCCCCTGTAGGGTGCACCCCCTGTCTCGTGGGTCAATCGGGCGTCCACCGACGTACTTCTTCCTCCTATATATATCCACAGACCCTGAAAATATCCAGGAGCACCATGAAACACAATTTCCACCGCCGTAACCTTCTGTATCTGCGAGATCCCATCTTGGAGCCTTCTACATCAACACCATAGCCTCTCCAATGAGTTGAGAGTAGTTTACCACGGACCTGCGGGTCCATAGTTATTAGCTAGAAGGCTTCTTCTCTCTTTTTGGATCTCAATACAATGTTCTCCCCCTCTCTTGTGGAGATCTATTTGATGTAATCTCTTTTTGCGGTGTGTTTGTCGAGATCCGATGAATTGTGGGTTTATGATCAAGTTTATCTATGAATAATATTGGAATCTTCTCTGAATTCTTTTATGTATGATTGAGTTATCTTTGCAAGTCTCTTCGACTTATCAGTTTGGTTTGGCCTACTAGATTGATATTTCTTGTCATGGGAGAAGTGTTTAGCTTTGGGTTCAATCTTGCGGTGATCTTACCCAGTGACAGAAAGGGTCGCAAGACACGTATTGTATTGTTTCCATCGAGGATAACAAGATGGGGTTTATATCATATTGCATGTGTTTATCCCTCTACATCATGTCATCTTGCTTAAGGCGTTACTCTGTTCTTATGAACTTAATACTCTAGATGCATGCATGAGTCGGTCGATGTGTGGAGTAATAGTAGTAGATGCAGGCAGAAGTCAGTCTACTTGTTATGGACGTGATGCCTATATACATGATCCTGCTTAGATAATCTCATAACTATGCTCTTTTCTATCAATTGCTCGATAGTAATTTGTTCATCCACCGTAATACTTATGCTATCTCGAGAGAAGCCTCTAGTGAAACCTATGGCCCCCGGGTCTATCTCTTATCATATTTGCTTTCAATTTACTTTTATTTGCATCTTTACTTTCTGCATCTATATCATAAAATACCAAAAATATTATTGTCTATCTATCAGATCTCACTTTCGTAAGTGACCGTGAAGGGATTGACAACCCCTTTATTGCATTGGTTGCGAGTTCTCAGTTTGTTTGTGTAGGTGCGTGGGACTTTTGAGGATCCTCCTACTGGATTGATACCTTGGTTCTCAAAACTGAGGGAAATACTTACGCTACACTTGCTACATCACCCTCTCCTCTTCGGGGAAACCAACGCTAGCTCAAGACGTAGCAAGTACCTTTTTTTCTCCCTCACTTCTAACTCTTTCTAGCTCTCTTAAGATAGCAATACTAGAAAAATTATTATCAGGGATCAATACTCCCATTTTAGTCGCTCTAAGCATCATCTCATGATTAGATAAAACTTCAAAAGATTTATGGGCCGGTTCATTACCTTCCAGATTTCTCTTTCTTGAGATAGCAGCAGCTTTATCCTGCATCTTGGCCTCCATATTCTGCATATTCCTCACACTGAGTCTCAGACCAGCTTCTGGGATAAGAGGAGGGGTAGGAATCACTTCCCCCATATCATCAGAAGATGTGGGGAACTGTACCATATAGTCAGTTTCCCCCCTTCCTTCTCAAACTCCTCTCCCTCAAGCTCCTCGACCTGCTCATTTTTTGTTGATCCAAATGAGATATATGCAAAGCAGATATATCTTTTGAAATCAAGTCATCACCAGAAAGACTCTTAACTGCCTGTATCTCATCGATATGCTTCTCAAAGTTCTTTGTAGCAGGAATTGTGATGGATTTAAAAAGGTTATCTTTTTCACATGCCTCATCGGCTATAGTTTCATTCAGGAGAGTATTATCATCAGTTTCCTCAGATTCATATTGCTCATCTTCCACAGAATCAGTTGGGCCATTTTTCCCAGCATCCATATATTTACTGGGCCAGACCCTCTTTCTTTCTCATTAGACTTGGGGCATGCCCGAGAAAACTGCTTGTCATATGGTGAATTCCCTTTTACATTGCCAACCTAGGCACTCTTAAGTTCTCTTTCTGGGTCTCTCACCAAAACCTTGTCAACTTCGTAAAACAAGTCAAAGAAATGCGTGCCCAAGACTGCTTCTGCAACTCCAGGTAGGTCATCCACATTGCGACATCCAAGCCGGACCCATACAAATTCTGGCTTATGTAGGGTGGCCATGTCGATTTCAAGTGGTACACCTACCAGAGATGAAACATAAGCCAAATTTCTCTCGTTTCTCCTCTCCAATGGAACGTTTGCTACCTTGACCCAAGCTATTTCCATCACACCCTTAGCCCCAACATTAGCCGACCATGGAACAATTTTCACCACCACTCCACAAGATTTCAGCGTCATTTTATCATTATAACAGGCCATTTTAACATCTCTCTGATTAG
>NW_021184857.1:0-894 GCF_002162155.2 Triticum dicoccoides
CGCACACGAGTCCACATATTCACCATATCAATACACCACTATGGATCCGCTCCCGTCTCCCTACGAGAACGCCATCCATAGCACTCATGCTTATCTTGCGTATTTTAGAGTATCCACTTTCACTTGTCTATGAACTGATATAAGCAACCCAGAAGTCCTTTTCCGCGGACACGGCTATTCGAATAGATGATGTTAACCCTGCAGGGGTGTACTTCTTCACACACGCTCTCACCACTTACCGCCGTTTACACGACATGTACTCGGCAACCTTCAAGCGGAAGCCCAACGTGGGTGTCGGCCACGGCCTACCTAAACACTCGAGTCTCTAGTCCAGGTTTATCGCCTATTCGGGTTCCATCCATGAGGAGATCCGGCCGGAGTTTCGCTCACAGCCCCCAACGATGTGAACAGGGTTCCCGAGACACCAAACGGGCGCCCGGTACACCGGGCCACGTGCCTACCGCATCACAGCCCACCCCTACGGTCAGCGCTGCGCACGGCCTCCAGCATACTACAAACACCAGAAACTACTTGCAACTCCTGGACAGAGGACAAGGGTGATCAAGAAGCCGAGAGGGTCCATTGGTTTCGGGCCCAATGCGTGGTAGTAGCTGAATCATGGATCACAAACACAGAACTCAGTTCCTGAGGACGGCTGCAATGAGACAACCCACCATGTACTCCTACATGGCCTCTCACCGCTACCTTTACCAAATCGTATTCACACACTTAGCTCACACACAGTAGGACATGTTCACACACCTCTGATTCATCCCCGATGAATCAGACCTGACTCAACTCTAAGCAGTAGCAGGCATGACAAACAAGCATGAATGAGTAGGCACAACAGGGCTCAAACAACTCCTACTCATGCTAGTGGGTTTCATCTATTTA
>NW_021184858.1:0-3317 GCF_002162155.2 Triticum dicoccoides
GCTTGTATATTCCAATGATGGGCTTCCTCAAAAGTGCCCTAGGTCTTCGTGAGCAAGCGAGTTGGATGCACACCCACTTAGTTTCTTTTGTTGAGCTTTCATATATTTATAGCTCTAGTGCATCCGTTGCATGGCAATTCCTACTCACTCACATTGACATCTATTAATGGGCATCTCCATAGTCCGTTGATACGCCTAGTTGATGTGAGACTATCTTCTCCTTTTTTTCTTCTCCACAACCACCATTCTATTCCACATATAGTGCTATGTCCATGGCTCACGCTCATGTATTGCGTGAAAGTTGAAAGAATTTGAGATTATTAAAGTATGAAACAATTTCTTGGCTTGTCATCGGGGTTGTGCATGATTAAATACTTTGTGTGATGAAGATAGAGCAACAACCAGACTATATGATTTTGTAGGGATAACTTTCTTTAGTCATGTTACTCTGAGAAGACATGATTACCTTGATTAGTATGCTTGAAGTATTACTATTTCTTATGTCATTATGAACTTTTATTTTGTATTCATTTGGATCTGAACATTAATGCCACAATGAAGAAAATTACATTATGAATTATGCTAGGTAGCATTCCACATCAAAAATTCTCTTTTTATCATTTACCTACTCGATGACGAGCAGGAATTAAGCTTGGGGATGCTTGATACGTCTCCAACGTATCTATAATTTTTTATTGTTCCATGCTATTATATTACCCCTTTTGGATGTTTATGGGCTTTATTCTACATATCTATATCATTTTTGGGACTAACCTACTAACCGGAGGCCCAGCCCATATTGTTGTTTTTTTTTGCCTATTTCAGTATTTCGAAGAAAAGGAATATCAAACGGAGTCCAAACGGATTGAAACCTTCGGGAGCGTTATTTTTGGAACAAATCTGATCCGGAGAGCCTGGAGTGCAAGTTAAGAAAGCTCCGAGGACCCCACGAGATAGGAGCCCCCCCTGTAGGGTGCACCCCCTGTCTCGTGGGTCAATCGGGCGTCCACCGACGTACTTCTTCCTCCTATATATATCCACAGACCCTGAAAATATCCAGGAGCACCATGAAACACAATTTCCACCGCCGTAACCTTCTGTATCTGCGAGATCCCATCTTGGAGCCTTCTACATCAACACCATAGCCTCTCCAATGAGTTGAGAGTAGTTTACCACGGACCTGCGGGTCCATAGTTATTAGCTAGAAGGCTTCTTCTCTCTTTTTGGATCTCAATACAATGTTCTCCCCCTCTCTTGTGGAGATCTATTTGATGTAATCTCTTTTTGCGGTGTGTTTGTCGAGATCCGATGAATTGTGGGTTTATGATCAAGTTTATCTATGAATAATATTGGAATCTTCTCTGAATTCTTTTATGTATGATTGAGTTATCTTTGCAAGTCTCTTCGACTTATCAGTTTGGTTTGGCCTACTAGATTGATATTTCTTGTCATGGGAGAAGTGTTTAGCTTTAGGTTCAATCTTGCGGTGATCTTACCCAGTGACAGAAAGGGTTGCAAGACACGTATTGTATTGTTTCCATCGAGGATAACAAGATGGGGTTTATATCATATTGCATGTGTTTATCCCTCTACATCATGTCATCTTGCTTAAGGCGTTACTCTGTTCTTATGAACTTAATACTCTAGATGCATGCATGAGTCGGTCGATGTGTGGAGTAATAGTAGTAGATGCAGGCAGAAGTCAGTCTACTTGTTATGGACGTGATGCCTATATACATGATCCTGCTTAGATAATCTCATAACTATGCTCTTTTCTATCAATTGCTCGATAGTAATTTGTTCATCCACCGTAATACTTATGCTATCTCGAGAGAAGCCTCTAGTGAAACCTATGGCCCCCGGGTCTATCTCTTATCATATTTGCTTTCAATTTACTTTTATTTGCATCTTTACTTTCTGCATCTATATCATAAAATACCAAAAATATTATTGTCTATCTATCAGATCTCACTTTCGTAAGTGACCGTGAAGGGATTGACAACCCCTTTATTGCATTGGTTGCGAGTTCTCAGTTTGTTTGTGTAGGTGCGTGGGACTTTTGAGGATCCTCCTACTGGATTGATACCTTGGTTCTCAAAACTGAGGGAAATACTTACGCTACACTTGCTACATCACCCTCTCCTCTTCGGGGAAACCAACGCTAGCTCAAGACGTAGCAAGTACCTTTTTTTCTCCCTCACTTCTAACTCTTTCTAGCTCTCTTAAGATAGCAATACTAGAAAAATTATTATCAGGGATCAATACTCCCATTTTAGTCGCTCTAAGCATCATCTCATGATTAGATAAAACTTCAAAAGATTTATGGGCCGGTTCATTACCTTCCAGATTTCTCTTTCTTGAGATAGCAGCAGCTTTATCCTGCATCTTGGCCTCCATATTCTGCATATTCCTCACACTGAGTCTCAGACCAGCTTCTGGGATAAGAGGAGGGGTAGGAATCACTTCCCCCATATCATCAGAAGATGTGGGGAACTGTACCATATAGTCAGTTTCCCCCCTTCCTTCTCAAACTCCTCTCCCTCAAGCTCCTCGACCTGCTCATTTTTTGTTGATCCAAATGAGATATATGCAAAGCAGATATATCTTTTGAAATCAAGTCATCACCAGAAAGACTCTTAACTGCCTGTATCTCATCGATATGCTTCTCAAAGTTCTTTGTAGCAGGAATTGTGATGGATTTAAAAAGGTTATCTTTTTCACATGCCTCATCGGCTATAGTTTCATTCAGGAGAGTATTATCATCAGTTTCCTCAGATTCATATTGCTCATCTTCCACAGAATCAGTTGGGCCATTTTTCCCAGCATCCATATATTTACTGGGCCAGACCCTCTTTCTTTCTCATTAGACTTGGGGCATGCCCGAGAAAACTGCTTGTCATATGGTGAATTCCCTTTTACATTGCCAACCTAGGCACTCTTAAGTTCTCTTTCTGGGTCTCTCACCAAAACCTTGTCAACTTCGTAAAACAAGTCAAAGAAATGCGTGCCCAAGACTGCTTCTGCAACTCCAGGTAGGTCATCCACATTGCGACATCCAAGCCGGACCCATACAAATTCTGGCTTATGTAGGGTGGCCATGTCGATTTCAAGTGGTACACCTACCAGAGATGAAACATAAGCCAAATTTCTCTCGTTTCTCCTCTCCAATGGAACGTTTGCTACCTTGACCCAAGCTATTTCCATCACACCCTTAGCCCCAACATTAGCCGACCATGGAACAATTTTCACCACCACTCCACAAGATTTCAGCGTCATTTTATCATTATAACAGGCCATTTTAACATCTCTCTGATTAG
>NW_021184859.1:0-1111 GCF_002162155.2 Triticum dicoccoides
TAGTTGTTGAACCCAAAGATGCACTTACGTGTCGGTCATCAACAATTGCAGTTTTGGCCGATTCTGGTCCGTTTGGTGCACTATTACTCACCGTTTTGGGGTCCCGGAGGGATTTCCACGATTGACGAACCCCGGGGTGCGTTTATGTGTCGGTTATCAACACTCACCATTTTGCCAATTTCTGGTCTGTCACGTGGACAATTACTCACTGTTTGGGGGTCCTAGAGCGATTTCCACGATTTACAATCCCAGGGGTGCGTTTACGTGCCCGTCGTCAACACTCATAGTTCTGGCCAATTCTGACCCGTTTCGTGGACTATTACTCACCTTTTTGGGGTCCCGAAGCTATTTCCATAGTTGTTGAACCCAAAGATGCACTTACGTGTCGTTCATCAACACTCGTAGTTTTGGCCGATTCTGGCCCGTTTTGTGGACTATAACTCGCTGTTTCGGGTCCCGGAGGGATTTCCACGATTGACGAACCCCTGGTGCATTTATGTTTCGGTCATTAACAATCGCGGTTTTATTCGATTCTGTCCCTTTCGTGGACTACTACTCACCGTTTTGGGGTCCTAAAGCGATTTCCATTGTTGCCGAACCCCAATGTGTGTTTACATGTTGGTCGTCAAGTCTCGCAGTTTTGGCCGATTCTGGCCCGTTTCTTGGACTATAACTCAGTTTTGGGGTCGCGAAGTGATTTCCACGATTGACGAACCCCGGGGGTGCGTTTATGTGTCGGTCATCAACACTCACAATTTTGGTTAATTCTGGCCGTCTCGTGGACTATTACTCGCTGTTTTGGGGTCCCGGAGTGATTTCCATGATTGACGAACCTCTGGGTGCGTTTACATGTCGCTCATCAACACTCGCAGGTTTTGTTGATTCCGTCCCGTTTCATGGACTATTACTCACCGTTTTGGGGTCCCAAAGAGATTTCCATTTTTGTCGAACCCCAAGGTGTGCTTGCGTGTTGGTCGTCAAGACTCGCAGTTTTGGCCGATTTTGGCCCGTTTTGAACTATTACACAGTTTTGGCATCCCGAAGTGATTTCCAAGATTGACAAACCCTACGGTGCGCTTACGTGTCGGTCATCAACAATCGCAGTTTTGGC
>NW_021184860.1:0-2158 GCF_002162155.2 Triticum dicoccoides
GTAGCACTTCGAACGCTCCTTTAGAGCTTATTTTTCTGATGTATGGGGGCCTGCCCGTGATTCTATAAATAAGAAGAATTATTATGTGAGTTTTATCGATGATTACAGCAAGTTCACCTGGATATTTCTTCTCAAACATAGATCTGAGGTTTTTAAAGTGTTTCATGAATTTCAAGCACTTGTTGAGAGACTCTTTGATCGCAAAATCATCACCATGCAAACAGATTGGGGTGGTGAGTATGAGCGACTAAATTCCTTCTTTCGTCAAATTGGCATCACACACCATGTTTCTTGCCCTCACGCTCATCAGCAAAACGGCTCTTCCAGGCGAAAACATCGTCATATCGTCGAAGTTGGTCTCTCTCTCCTAGCACATGCATCCATGCCCTTGAAGTTCTGGGATGAAGCATTCATCGCTGCCACATATTTGATAAACCTACCCCTAGCAAAGTCATAAACCTTGAAACACCTTTGGAAAAACTCTTTCATGAGAAACCAAACTACCATGCTCTTCGCACCTTTGGTTGTGCCTGTTGGCCTAATCTCCGTCCCTTTAATTCTCACAAGCTAGAATTTCGATCAAAGCAATGTGTGTTTCTTGGTTATAGCAATCTTCACAAGGGTTTTAAGTGCTTAGACATCGCTGCTGGACGTGTTTACATCTCACGAGATGTTGTGTTTGACGAGACAGTCTTTCCATTTGCTGCTCTCAATCTAAATGCCGGTGCTCTCATTCGATCTGAAGTTCTTCTCCTTTCCGAAAACACCTTGCCTACTTCTGTTGATCAGGGGGACGAACATCTAGCTAATGATCCTTCGGGTAATTTTCATGAAAATCCTGCTATAAATTTTGGTGGAAATCCTATTTTGCGTCATGATTTTATGCAGCAACAAGAGACAAACACAGAACACGAGGAGGATCCAGGTGCTGCACCAGATTCTGATGGCAGCGATCCCGAAGGCGATCCGCCCTCGCCTGCCGCGCCATGCAGTGGCGGCGTATCCGCCTCGGGGCCAGGCGGGCCATCGCCAGGCGGCTACACGTCTTCTCGCGGACCAGCGGGCGCAACAGCGACGTCTTGTGGCGGGCCCCATACTGGTGGTGGGCCATCTGCCTCGCCATCTGCGTCGATGCGCCCGACCGGGCGGCCCCTCGACTCCGCCAACCAACTGGGCCTCGCCAAGTGGCCCAGCCCGATGCAGACGCGGGAACGGGCGCGGGTGCGCCGCCGCCAGCCTCCGACCGCATCCGCCTTGGATCGGGTGTTGTCGGATCGCGCGCTACTGCCTCGGACTCCGCCGGATCCTCTGCGCCACGCGATTCTGCTGCAGTTTCTGTGCCAGCGCTGAGAACACGGTCACAACATGGAGTTGCCAAACCCAAAATTCGTACTGATGGTACGGTCAGGTATGACAAGCGTTTTGGAGGTCTTGCTGCCAAACCCAAAATTTAAGTGAGGCTTTTGAAAGTAAAAATTGGAAAAATGCTATGGATGAGGAATATAATGCTCTTGTGCACAATAGGACTTGGCACCTAGTCCCTCCAGCAAGGGGGAGAAATATCATTGATTGTAAATGGGTTTATAGAATTAAACGGAAAGCTAATGGAGAGATAGACATGTACAAGGCTAGACTAGTGGCAAAAGGTTTCAAACAAAGATATGGAATAGATTATGAGGATACTTTTAGCCCCGTTGTTAAAGCAGCTACTGTCAGACTTGTTCTCTCTGTTGTAGTATCAAACAATTGGAGTCTTCGTCAGTTGGATGTGCAGAATGCGTTCCTTCATGGCGTTCTAGAGGAGGAAGTTTACATGAAACAACCACCTGGGTATGAGGTAAAAGGCAAGCAACATTATGTTTGCAAACTTGATAAAGCTTTATATGGCTTAAAACAGGCACCTAGAGCATGGTACTCTAGGTTGAGTGTAAAGCTTCAAAGGCTTGGTTTTCGACCCTCAAAGGCAGATACATCTCTCTTCTTCTATAAAAGAGGCAAAGTGATCATTTTTATGTTGGTATATGTTGATGACATAATTGTGGCTAGCTCATCACAGGAAGCAACTAATGCACTATTAGAAGATCTTAAGAAGGATTTTGCTCTAAAAGATCTTGGTGACTTGCATTACTTCTTGGGCATAGAAGTAAAGAAGGTAACA
>NW_021184861.1:0-2158 GCF_002162155.2 Triticum dicoccoides
GTAGCACTTCGAACGCTCCTTTAGAGCTTATTTTTCTGATGTATGGGGGCCTGCCCGTGATTCTATAAATAAGAAGAATTATTATGTGAGTTTTATCGATGATTACAGCAAGTTCACCTGGATATTTCTTCTCAAACATAGATCTGAGGTTTTTAAAGTGTTTCATGAATTTCAAGCACTTGTTGAGAGACTCTTTGATCGCAAAATCATCACCATGCAAACAGATTGGGGTGGTGAGTATGAGCGACTAAATTCCTTCTTTCGTCAAATTGGCATCACACACCATGTTTCTTGCCCTCACGCTCATCAGCAAAACGGCTCTTCCAGGCGAAAACATCGTCATATCGTCGAAGTTGGTCTCTCTCTCCTAGCACATGCATCCATGCCCTTGAAGTTCTGGGATGAAGCATTCATCGCTGCCACATATTTGATAAACCTACCCCTAGCAAAGTCATAAACCTTGAAACACCTTTGGAAAAACTCTTTCATGAGAAACCAAACTACCATGCTCTTCGCACCTTTGGTTGTGCCTGTTGGCCTAATCTCCGTCCCTTTAATTCTCACAAGCTAGAATTTCGATCAAAGCAATGTGTGTTTCTTGGTTATAGCAATCTTCACAAGGGTTTTAAGTGCTTAGACATCGCTGCTGGACGTGTTTACATCTCACGAGATGTTGTGTTTGACGAGACAGTCTTTCCATTTGCTGCTCTCAATCTAAATGCCGGTGCTCTCATTCGATCTGAAGTTCTTCTCCTTTCCGAAAACACCTTGCCTACTTCTGTTGATCAGGGGGACGAACATCTAGCTAATGATCCTTCGGGTAATTTTCATGAAAATCCTGCTATAAATTTTGGTGGAAATCCTATTTTGCGTCATGATTTTATGCAGCAACAAGAGACAAACACAGAACACGAGGAGGATCCAGGTGCTGCACCAGATTCTGATGGCAGCGATCCCGAAGGCGATCCGCCCTCGCCTGCCGCGCCATGCAGTGGCGGCGTATCCGCCTCGGGGCCAGGCGGGCCATCGCCAGGCGGCTACACGTCTTCTCGCGGACCAGCGGGCGCAACAGCGACGTCTTGTGGCGGGCCCCATACTGGTGGTGGGCCATCTGCCTCGCCATCTGCGTCGACGCGCCCGACCGGGCGGCCCCTCGACTCCGCCAACCAACTGGGCCTCGCCAAGTGGCCCAGCCCGATGCAGACGCGGGAACGGGCGCGGGTGCGCCGCCGCCAGCCTCCGACCGCATCCGCCTTGGATCGGGTGTTGTCGGATCGCGCGCTACTGCCTCGGACTCCGCCGGATCCTCTGCGCCATGCGATTCTGCTGCAGTTTCTGTGCCAGCGCTGAGAACACGGTCACAACATGGAGTTGCCAAACCCAAAATTCGTACTGATGGTACGGTCAGGTATGACAAGCGTTTTGGAGGTCTTGCTGCCAAACCCAAAATTTAAGTGAGGCTTTTGAAAGTAAAAATTGGAAAAATGCTATGGATGAGGAATATAATGCTCTTGTGCACAATAGGACTTGGCACCTAGTCCCTCCAGCAAGGGGGAGAAATATCATTGATTGTAAATGGGTTTATAGAATTAAACGGAAAGCTAATGGAGAGATAGACATGTACAAGGCTAGACTAGTGGCAAAAGGTTTCAAACAAAGATATGGAATAGATTATGAGGATACTTTTAGCCCCGTTGTTAAAGCAGCTACTGTCAGACTTGTTCTCTCTGTTGTAGTATCAAACAATTGGAGTCTTCGTCAGTTGGATGTGCAGAATGCGTTCCTTCATGGCGTTCTAGAGGAGGAAGTTTACATGAAACAACCACCTGGGTATGAGGTAAAAGGCAAGCAACATTATGTTTGCAAACTTGATAAAGCTTTATATGGCTTAAAACAGGCACCTAGAGCATGGTACTCTAGGTTGAGTGTAAAGCTTCAAAGGCTTGGTTTTCGACCCTCAAAGGCAGATACATCTCTCTTCTTCTATAAAAGAGGCAAAGTGATCATTTTTATGTTGGTATATGTTGATGACATAATTGTGGCTAGCTCATCACAGGAAGCAACTAATGCACTATTAGAAGATCTTAAGAAGGATTTTGCTCTAAAAGATCTTGGTGACTTGCATTACTTCTTGGGCATAGAAGTAAAGAAGGTAACA
>NW_021184862.1:0-991 GCF_002162155.2 Triticum dicoccoides
GTTTAGACTTTGGGTTTTGTTTAGATTAAAAGTTCGCCATAGCTGCAACTTCGCGTACTTCGTTTGTGTTCAACGACCAGACAAAGGCGTCACAGAACCCCACCTTGATCAATAAAGCTTTCATCTTATATTCGCAATATCCAGATTGCAATCTTAGTTTCTTGCTTGTTCTTCGTTTGCTCGCAGGAAACAGACCCTCGTGGTCAGGTTGATCGTGCTCCGGCGTGGTCAATAACCTCTCGGAGTTGGTTTAGCGATTGCTAAGGCGCGACGTCCTCGCACGTTCGTAGTCGGATCGTCAAAGTCAACTTGCACCAAAGCGAAATCCACCATCTCATCAAAAGACGGGACACCTTTGCCTCTATCAAGTGGTATCAGATTTCCAGGTTGCTCGGTGAGATTTTACAGTTTTTCATAGTTTAGATCGAGTCTGTTCTTCATACCTACAGTCCACGAAAAAGCCACAAAAAAAATTAGGGTTAGTTCATCATATCCGAACAAATCTGAGCCTTTGCATAATCTTTTTAGGGTTTTGCTTTGTTGAATTTGCGGTTGCATCATCGTGTCTAGTTGCTGGTCTTAGAGTCTAGTCTTTTAGAGTTTCGAGTTCTGGTCATAAGTTGTCATGCCGCCGCCGCACCATCATCATCACCCCTGCCATCTACCACCACCGCTTATCCACCACCGCTTCGAATCCGTATCCATATACCACCACAGCTGTCATATACCACCACCGCTGCCATCTACCACCATATATCCACCACCAATCCGAGTTCTTGTCATATTAGGTTTGTTTTCGAGATCCATCTAGATTCCGATTCGTGTTTCCTTGCCGGAGTAGGTTTCGGAAAAAAAAAATTGGTCAAAAAAAAATTTCGTGCCCATCCTGTCAGTTTGAGCTAAGAAGAGTTTTGAGACACTCGCCATTATAGTGATTTTTCGCAAAAAAAAAGCAGCGCAAAATAAAAAGAGCGCCAAAAAAAAAGAGCGC
>NW_021184863.1:0-1684 GCF_002162155.2 Triticum dicoccoides
GATCGTGATCGAACGCTCTAGGACATGGAGCAGAGTTTGGTGGGTTTTGGGCCAAATTTGGGGGGTGTTGGGCTGCAACACACACGAGGCCTTTTCGGTCCCTCGGTTAACCGTTGGAGTATCAAACGAAGTCCAAATGACCCGAAACTTGACAGGCGGTCTACCGGTAGTAAACCAAGGCCGCTTGGCAAGTCTCGGTCCAATCCGGAAATGTTTAAACCCCACACACGAAAGAAGACTAGAAATGACCACCGGAGGAGAACGAAGCGCCGGAATGCAAAACGGACAACGGGGAAAATGCTCGAATGCATGAGATGAACATATATGCAAATGCAATGCACGAGATGACATGGTATGAGATGCATGAAAACGAAAACAACACATGGAGACAAGGACCCGAACCCGAGAAATAAATATAATTTGACACCGGAAACGGCAAGAGTTGGAGTACAAATGGGGAAAGTTACATCTGGGGCGTTACAACACTCCACCACTACGAAAAGATCTCGTCCCGAGATCTAGGACTGAAAGAACTCCGGGTACTCAGAACGGAGGTGATCCTCGCGTTCCCAGGTAGCTTCACGGTTGGAATGGTGAGACCACTTAACTTTGAGGAATTTGATTGACTTGTTGCGAGTCTTGCGTTCAGTCTCTTGAAGAATAGCAACTGGGTGCTCACGATAGGAGAGATCTTCTTGGAGCTCAATGTCCTCGAAGTTGACGGTGCGGTCAGGAGTCTTGAAGCACTTTCGAAGCTGAGAGACATGGAACACATCATGAACATTTGCAAAGTTTGAAGGAAGCTCGAGTTGATAGGCGAGGTCGCCTCTCTTGCTGACAATCTTGAAAGGTCCCACGTATCTAGGGGCAAGCTTCCCTTTGATACCGAAGCGACGAGTACCTTTCATGGGAGAGACGCGGAGGTAAACATGATCTCCGATCTCGAAAACCAGATCACGGTGCTTACTATCACAGTAGCACTTCTGGCGGAATTGAGCTGCTTTGAGGTTATCACGAATGACTTTGCACATTTCTTCTGCTTCTGTGATCAAGTCATTACCCAGCAGCTGACGTTCACCGGTTTCAGACCAGTTGAGAGGGGTACGGCACTTCCTGCCATATAGAATTTCAAAGGGGGCCTTGCCCGAACTTGCTTGAAAGCTGTTGTTGTATGAGAACTCAGCATAAGGAAGACAATCCTCCCACTTCATGCCGAAGGAGATCACACAAGCCCTGAGCATATCTTCGAGAATCTGGTTGACACGCTCGACTTGACCGCTCGTTTGAGGATGGAAAGCTGTGCTGAAGCGGATGTTGGTGCCCATGGCCTTCTGAAAAGAATCCCAAAACTTGGAGGTAAAGATGCTACCACGGTCTGAAGATATCACTTGAGGAATACCGTGCAGAGAGACAATGCGAGAGGTATAGAGTTCCGCCAATTGAGCTGCAGTGATCGACTCTTTGATAGGCAGAAAGTGAGCCACTTTGGTGAGCTTGTCGATGACAACAAATATAGCATCATTGCCACGCTTGGACTTTGGAAACCCAGTCACGAAGTCCATTTCAATGTGGTCAAACTTCCATTCTGGAATGGCAAGAGGTTGGAGGAGACCAGCTGGCCTTTGGTGTTCCGCCTTCACTCTTCTGCAGACATCACATTCATTCACGAATTGAGCGATCTCGC
>NW_021184864.1:0-1406 GCF_002162155.2 Triticum dicoccoides
GTTTCAATTGTTATCTTTCATGTGAGCATCATTGACATCATATTGCGTAGCTAACAAGGCATTAAAGAAAAGCGCTAGTTGGGAGATGATACATCATCTACAGTTTTTGATTGTTCCATGCTATTATATTATCTGTTTTGGATGTTTTATATGCATTATTATGCTATTTTATTTTATTTTTGGGACTAACCTATTAACCTAGAGCCCAGTGCCAGTTCCTGTTTTTCCCTGTTTTTGAGTTTCGCAGAAAAGGAATACCAAATGGATTACAAACTGAATAAAACTTTAGCGATGATTTTTCTTGGACCAGAAGACAACCAGGAGACTTGGAGATGAAGTCGAAAGAGCCACGAGATGCGCCCCCACCCTTGTGAGCCCCTTGTGCACTCCCTTACCTAATTTCTTCGCCTATATATTCCCATATATCCCCAAACAAACAGAGGCATTCATGAAAACACTTTTCCACCGCTACAACCTTCTGTACCCGTGAGATCCCATCTAGGGGCCTTCTTCGGTGTTCTGCTGTAGAGGGATTCGATCACTGAGGGCTTCTACATCAATACTGTTGCGCTTCCGATGAAGCATGAGTAGTTTACCTCAGACCTATGGGTCCATAGCTAGTAGAAAGATGGATTCTTCTCTCTCTTTGATTCTCAATACCATGTTCTCCTCGATGTTCTTGGAGAAGTATTCGATGTAATACTTTTTTGCGGTGTGTTTGCCGAGATCCAATGAATTATGGGTTCATGATCATCTTATCTATGACTATTATTTGAATCTTCTCCGAATTCTTATATCCATGATTGATGTCTTTGCAAGTCTCTACGAATTATCAGTTTGGTTTGGCCAACTAGATTGGTTTTTCTTCCAATGGGAGAAGTGCTTTGCTTTGGGTTCAATCTTGCGTTGTCCTTTCCCAGTGACTATAGGGGCAGCAAGGCATGTAATGTATTGTCACCATCGAGGATAAAAAGAAGGGATTTTCATCATATTTCTTGAGTTAATTCGTCTACATCATTTCATCTTACTTAATGTGTTACTCCGTTCTTTATGAACTTAATAATCTAGAAGCATGCTGGATAGCGGTCGATGTGTGGAGTAATATTAGTAGATGCAGGTAGGAGTAGGTCTACTTGACACAGACGTGATGCCTATATTCACGATCATTGCCTTAGATATCATCATTGATACGTCCATTTTGCACCATATTTTCCTACTTTTATTTATGTTGTTTTATTGCATAATAATGCTTTTTGGAGTAATTCTAATGCCTTTTCTCTCATAATATGCAAGGTATGCACCAAGGGGAAGAATTCCGGCAGCTGGAAATCTGGATCTGAAAAAGCTACGTTAAGCTACCTATTCTGCACATCTCCAAATGAGATGAAACTTCCCGAGGATTTTTT
>NW_021184865.1:0-1093 GCF_002162155.2 Triticum dicoccoides
GTTCTCCCTGAGTATGCACCGTTGCAAAAGTTCTTCGTGCTGAGACACCACGTGATGATCGGGTGTGATAGGCTCTACGTTCAAATACAACGGGTGCAAAACAGTTGCGCACGCAGAATACTCAGGTTAAACTTGACGAGCCTAGCATATGCAGATATGGCCTCGGAACACGGAGACCGAAAGGTCGAGCGTGAATCATATAGTAGATATGATCAACATAATGATGTTCACCGATGAAACTACTCCATCTCACGTGATGATCGGACATGGTTTAGTTGATTTGGATCACGTGATCACTTAGAGGATTAGAGGGATGTCTATCTAAGTGGGAGTTCTTTAATAATATGATTAATTGAACTTAAAATTTATCATGAACTTAGTCCCTGATAGTATCTTGCTTGTTTATGTTGATTGTAGATAGATGGCTCGTGTTGTTGTTCCGTTTAATTTTAATGCGTTCCTTGAGAAAGCAAAGTTGAAAGATGATGGTAGCAATTACACGGACTGGGTCCGTAACTTGAGGATTATCCTCATTGCTGCACAGAAGAATTACGTCCTGGAAGCACCGCTGGGTGCCAGGCCTGCTGCTAGAGCAACGCCAGATGTTATGAACGTCTGGCAGAGCAAAGCTGATGACTAATCGATAGTTCAGTGTGCCATGCTTTACGGCTTAGAATCGGGACTTCAACGACGTTTTGAACGTCATGGAGCATATGAGATGTTCCAGGAGTTGAAGTTAATATTTCAAGCAAATGCCCGGATTGAGAGATATGAAGTCTCCAATAAGTTCTATAGCTGCAAGATGGAAGAGAACAGTTCTGTCAGTGAGCATATACTCAAAATGTCTGGGTATAATAATCACTTGATTCAATTGGGAGTTAATCTTCCAGATGATTGCGTCATTGACAGAATTCTCCAATCACTGCCACCAAGCTACAAGAGCTTCGTGATGAACTATAATATGCAAGGGATGAACAAGACTATTCCCGAGCTCTTCGCAATGCTAAAAGCTGCGGAGGTAGAAATCAAGAAGGAGCATCAAGTGTTGATGGTTAACAAGACCACTAGTTTCAAGAAAAAGGGCAAAGGGAAG
>NW_021184866.1:0-1152 GCF_002162155.2 Triticum dicoccoides
AGACTTGCCGGTAACGAGATTGAACAAGGTATCGGTATACCGACGATCGAATCTCGGGCAAGTACCATACCGCTAGACAAAGGGAATTGTATACGGGATTGATTGAGTCCTTGACATCGTGGTTCATCCGATGAGATCATCGTGGAACATGTGGGAGCCAACATGGGTATCCAGATCCCGCTGTTGGTTATTGACCGGAGAACATCTCGGTCATGACTACATGTCTCCCGAACCCGTAGGGTCTACACACTTAAGGTTCGATGACGCTAGGGTTATAAAGGAAGTTTGTATGTGGTTACCGAATGTTGTTTGGAGTCCCGGATGAGATCCCGGACGTCACGAGGAGTTCCGGAATGGTTCGGAGGTAAAGATTTATATATAGGAAGTCCTGTTTCGGCCATCGGGACAAGTTTCGGGGTCATCGGTATTGTACCGGGACCACCGGAAGGGTCCCGGGGGCCCACCGGGTGGGGCCACCTGCCCCGGGGGGCCACATGGGCTGTAGGGGGTGCGCCTTGGCCTACATGGGCCAAGGGCACCAGCCCCTCGAGGCCCATGCGCCAAGATATAGGAAAAAGGGGAGAGTCCTAAAGGGGGAAGGCACCTCCGAGGTGCCTTGGGGAGGATGGACTCCTCCCCCCCTCTTAGCCGCACCCCTTCCTTGGAGGAAGGGGCAAGGCTGCGCCTCCCCCCCTCTCCCCTGCCCCTATATATAGTGGAGGGGAGGGAGGGCATCCATACCTGAGCCCTTGGCGCCTCCCTCCCTCCCGTGACACCTCCTCCTCTCCCGTAGGTGCTTGGCGAAGCCCTGCAGGATTGCCACGCTCCTCCATCATCACCACGCCGTTGTGCTGCTGCTGGATGGAGTCTTCCTCAACCTCTCCCTCTCTCCTTGCTGGATCAAGGCGTGGGAGACATCGTCGAGCTGTACGTGTGTTGAACGCGGAGGTGCCGTCCGTTCGGCACTAGGATCATCGGTGATCTGAATCACGACGAGTACGACTCCATCAACCCCGTTCACTTGAACGCTTCCGCTTAGCGATCTACAAGGGTATGTAGATGCACTCTCTTTCTACTCGTTGCTGGTCTCTCCATAGATAGATCTTGGTGATTCGTAGGAAATTTTTTGAATTTCTGCTACGTTCCCCAACA
>NW_021184867.1:0-1376 GCF_002162155.2 Triticum dicoccoides
TATGAACCCTAGGCCTTGTTTCGAAGCATTGCAATACCGTTTGTGCTCACTTTTCTCATTAGCTACCTTGCTGTTTTTATAATTTCAAATTACAAAAACCTATATCTACCATACATATTTCGCGTGTATCACCATCTCTTCGCCGAACTAGTGCACCTATACAATTTAACATTGTATTGGGTGTGTTGGGGACACAAGATACTCTTTGTTATTTGGTTGCAGGGTTGTTTGATAGAGACCATCTTCATCCTACGCCTCCCATGGATGTATAAAACTTAGGCCATACACTTGAGAGAAATTTGCTACTGTCCTACAAACCTCTGCACTTGGAGGTCCAACAACGTCTACAAGAAGAAGGTTATGTAGTAGACATCACCCTTGGACTTTAAAAAGGCCCAATTAGTTTTATCCGTTAGATGACCCATATAATACACGTGCTCTGGTGTATTATAATGCATCGTGAAATTTCCCTTGCACGAATAAGCATGACATAATGACAGTCTTTCATAATATAGTCTATTGAATTGTATAGCGGCTTAAAAAATTAAATATTATATGTCATATTGGGGCGACCACACATATATAACATTCTATGGAATTAAGACCACACTCATTGCACGTACCGGGTTAATTATCAGTACGACGGTTACTCATTATAAGTAGTCACTTGAAATGACACATATTATCTGGGAATGTTAAATATCCATTGGATATTCATTTTCCTTGTAATGCACGGTGCTTGTGCATTGTTCCTTTTTTGGAGGCATCGTCTTTGAAGCACCTCTTCCGTAGTTCTGGGTGTTGTATTGGTAGTTTGGGTCCGGTTGCTGCAAGTGATTGATCATTGTGGCAGGGTCTTTTTTCTTTCTCTTTCTTTTTTTTTCTTTTTGCTGTGTGTGTCCTTAATGTCTAGACTAGTTCTGGTCATTATGTTGGTGCAGAGGCTTAGTATAATTGGTATCTTCTTCACATTAATATATTATTTTTATCGAAAATCTCATTTCTGCCACATGTAGTTAAGACATTTACTCCGGTATGCTTATGAGGTGGGGAAGGATAAAAAGGATTTATTCCTTATGACAATTAAATACATCTAACATTCTTAAGATGTTGCTCCACATTTCTACCTATTCTCTCAACATGCACACCATCCACGTCATCATCATGCCACATCATCAATACTAAATAGGAGCAACCCATGCAGCATGTCCACGTCAGAATATACTCACCTCAGCAATATTCCCACCCACGCCTCTTCGTTATTTTCTGTACTACACCCTCACACCCAATCGCTTGCTGGCTTACTCCCTGATGAAGTGTTTTTCCATCGGGTCCTTTCCTTTAATGTTCCAGCCACCATCCATTAAATCCCGTAT
>NW_021184869.1:0-1304 GCF_002162155.2 Triticum dicoccoides
ATCAACACTCACTGTTTTGGGGCCCCGGTGTGATTTCCAGGATTAACGATCCCCGGGGTGCGTTTACATGTCGGTCATCAATACTAGTAGTTTTGGCCAATTCTGGCCCGTTTCGTGGACAATTACTCACTGTTTTGGGGCCCCGGAATGATTCCCACGATTAACGAACCCCCTGGTGCGCTTACGTGTCGGTTATGAACACTCACAGTTTTGGCCAATTCTAACGTGTTTTGTGGATTTTAGTCACCGTTTTCTGGGCCTGAAGTGATTTCCATAGTTGCTGAAGCCCAAGGCGCACTTACGTGTTAGTCATCAACACCCACAGTTTTGGCTGATTCTGGCCTGTTTCATGGACTATTACTCACTGTTTTGGGGCCCCGGAGTGATTTCCACGGTTAACGAACCGCAGCATTTACGTATCGGTCATCAACACTCGCATTTTTGGCCGATTCTGGCCCGTTTCTTGGACTATTACTCTGTTTTTGGGTCCAAGCATAATTTCCATGATTTACGAACCCCGTGGTGCGTTTACGTGTCGGTCAATGACACTCACAATTTTGGCCAATTCCTGGTCCGTTTCGTGTACTATTACTCACCGTTTTGGCATCCCAGAGCGATTTCCATGATTTACAATCCCCGGGGTGCGTTTGCGTCTCTGTCATCAACACTCATAGTTTTGGCCAATTCTGACGCGATTCGTGGACTATTACTCATCATTTAGGGGTCCCGAAGCGATTCCATAGTGGTTGAACCCTAAGGTCCGTTTACGTGTCGGTCATCAACACTCACTGTTTTGGCCGAATCTGGCCCGTTTCATGGACTATTACTCACCGTTTTGGGGCCCCAAAGTGATTTCCACGGTTGTTTGACCCCATGGTGCCCTTACGTGTCGATCATCAACAAGCGCATTTTGGGACGATTTTGGCCCATTTCTTGCATTATTACTTAGTTTTGGGGTCCCGGAGTGATTTCCACGGTTAACGAACCGCAGGGTGCATTTACGTGTCAGTCATCAACACTCGCAGTTTGGCCGATTCTGGCCCGTTTCTTGGACTATTACTCTGTTTTTTGGTCCAAGCGTGATTTCCATGATTTACGAACCCCGTGGTGCGTTTACGTGTCGGTCAATGACACTCACAATTTTGGCCAATTTCTGGTCCGTTTTGTGTACTATTACTCACCGTTTTGGCGTCCCACAGCGATTTCCATTATTTACAATCCCCGGGGTGCGTTTGCGTCTCTGTCGTCAACACTCACAGTTTTGGCCAATTCTGACGCGATTCGTGGACTATTACTCATCATTT
>NW_021184870.1:0-1152 GCF_002162155.2 Triticum dicoccoides
ATCAACACTCACTGTTTTGGGGCCCCGGTGTGATTTCCAGGATTAACGATCCCCGGGGTGCGTTTACATGTCGGTCATCAATACTAGTAGTTTTGGCCAATTCTGGCCCGTTTCGTGGACAATTACTCACTGTTTTGGGGCCCCGGAATGATTCCCACGATTAACGAACCCCCTGGTGCGCTTACGTGTCGGTTATGAACACTCACAGTTTTGGCCAATTCTAACGTGTTTTGTGGATTTTAGTCACCGTTTTCTGGGCCTGAAGTGATTTCCATAGTTGCTGAAGCCCAAGGCGCACTTACGTGTTAGTCATCAACACCCACAGTTTTGGCTGATTCTGGCCTGTTTCATGGACTATTACTCACTGTTTTGGGGCCCCGGAGTGATTTCCACGGTTAACGAACCGCAGCATTTACGTATCGGTCATCAACACTCGCATTTTTGGCCGATTCTGGCCCGTTTCTTGGACTATTACTCTGTTTTTGGGTCCAAGCATAATTTCCATGATTTACGAACCCCGTGGTGCGTTTACGTGTCGGTCAATGACACTCACAATTTTGGCCAATTCCTGGTCCGTTTCGTGTACTATTACTCACCGTTTTGGCATCCCAGAGCGATTTCCATGATTTACAATCCCCGGGGTGCGTTTGCGTCTCTGTCGTCAACACTCACAGTTTTGGCCAATTCTGACGCGATTCGTGGACTATTACTCATCATTTAGGGGTCCCGAAGCGATTCCATAGTGGTTGAACCCTAAGGTCCGTTTACGTGTCGGTCATCAACACTCACTGTTTTGGCCGAATCTGGCCCGTTTCATGGACTATTACTCACCGTTTTGGGGCCCCAAAGTGATTTCCACGGTTGTTTGACCCCATGGTGTGCTTACGTGTCGATCATCAACAAGCGCATTTTGGGACGATTTTGGCCCATTTCTTGCATTATTACTTAGTTTTGGGGTCCCGGAGTGATTTCCACGGTTAACGAACCGCAGGGTGCATTTACGTGTCAGTCATCAACACTCGCAGTTTGGCCGATTCTGGCCCGTTTCTTGGACTATTACTCTGTTTTTTGGTCCAAGCGTGATTTCCATGATTTACGAACCCCGTGGTGCGTTTACGTGTCGGTCAATGACACTCACAATTTTGGCCAATT
>NW_021184871.1:0-1509 GCF_002162155.2 Triticum dicoccoides
TGAAACACAGCCTCATGGATAGCTTTCCGTCGAGCATACCAAACTGACCAAAGTGTCACCACCATCTTCGTGAACATGTCATCACTCAGGGTATCATACAACTCGAACATCCAATTCTTTGCACTTGGTTCATTGTTTACCGTTATCTGTGAAACAAGATCATCATCAGAAAGAGCCCATATGCATCTTAACTAGTGCATGACATAAGCGCATGCCTCCAAGAATCCTCGCAACCACATAGGGGGCATGCATTTTGAACTGATGTATTCCTATTGTGCAGTACATCTGTCGTCAGAAGTGAATGCCAAGCTAGCCTCCACATGAAAACCTTGATCTTTGACGGGATCGTGAGTTTTCATTGAGACGCCCGAGATTTTTTCCTTCTTTTTCATCTGTAGATGATCCGCTTCTCTCCTCAAGCCAGCTGTCTCGCTGATGCTTGGTCTTGAGCATGAACCTATAAGCCGAACTCATGGTAAATCACCCCTTCTTGTACGGAGCCCAGGCCCAAAAATCCATGGTATTGCGAGTACATACCGGTACTCTTAGTATTGCTTCTGCATCTATAGGTAAAAAGATTGACCAAACTATCTCAACATTCCATGATGCATTAACCGGTAGCAATAGATAAGAAATCCTTCCTCGGTTCGGTATGAGAGATGTGATTGGCCTCGGCCCTAATGTCAGTGTTCTGACCATTGCCAATCTTGCAGATTATACCTTGTTTTAGCATGTCCGACCCCTCAAGGATAGCAAGGAGGAAAGGACATATAAAGGACATTTTCATTGTAGTAGCAGCAGTAGGGCCGGCCCATCTATTAATTTGGTCAAAGATTGTGAAGTTTGACTTTTATGAAAACTAATGCACACCATATCATATGCATACATTGAAACACCGTGCTCCAACTAAATCATCAAACGAAGAAAAAACAATTTTTATAATTCTCCTTTTTTTGCTGAAGATTTTGCTAATTCTCATTCTACTTAGAATTAGTGGCTATTTTTATATGTATTTGAGTGTTGTGATATGGGCGTCAATATCCATGCAATGTTATGTTCTTTTATCGATGTATTCATGGGATCTAAAAACATCAAATATATAATATTAAAACTTCAACATGTATTTAAAATTTCATGCATATAAAAAATTATATTCATCTATTAATATTTTTACTTTTAAAAAACAATTCGTATATAAGAACTAAAATGTTCATCTATATGTTTGTTCATGTACATAAAATGTTATCTTCACATACTAAACAGTTTACATATACTTAGAAAATAATAGGTAAGTATATATAAAATAAAATATTCATGAATACAAGAAATTTATTTAGAAAGTTTACGTAATTTTGAATAAGGAAAAAATAAAAGGATTTTTTTGGATAAAATGTAAAACAAAAAGAAAGAAGAAAAGGGAAAAAAAGACATCAAGAAAATGAAGACCGAAGAAAATATTATTTCAGATGAAACCGAATAATTACATAAGACCAAAAGAAAACTGGAACA
>NW_021184872.1:0-1320 GCF_002162155.2 Triticum dicoccoides
CCCATGATTGTAATATCTCGCTCCTCGGAGCCTATTGAATAAATTACTTGAGTCGTAGAGTCATGTTGTGATACCATGTTGTATTTGCACATATCGAGCATATTGTGTGTATGCTATTGAAATGCTTGGTATGTGTGGGATCTGACCATCTAGTTGTTTATCTTTAGTAGCCTCTCTTACCGGGAAATGTCTCCTAGTGTTTCCACCGAGCCATGGTAGCTTGCTACTGCTCCGGAACACTTAGGCTGGCCGGCATGTGTCCTTCTTCGTTCCTGTGTCTGTCCCTTTGGGGAAATGTCACGCGATGAATACCGGAGTCCTGTTAGCCCGCTACAGCCCGGTTCACCGGAGTCCTGCTAGCCCAGTGCTACAGCCTGGATTCACTCGCTGATGACCGACACGTTCGATGCTGGGTCATGGATGCCTGTCCCTGTAAGTTTGTGCCACTTGGGGTTTACGACTAGCCATGTCAGCCCGGGCTCCTTATCATATGGATGCTAGCGACACTGTCATATACGTGTGCCAAAAGGCGCAAACGGTCCCGGGTAAAGGTAAGGCGACACCCGTGGGAATACCGTGCGTGAGGCCGCAAAGTGATATGAAGTGTTACATGCTAGATCTATGTGGCATTGAGTCGGGGTCCTGACAGCGTTGGTATCAGAGCTTGACTGCCTGTAGGATTACCAAGCCAAACTGGTCGAAGTTGAGTCTAGAAATTCTTTAGTTATATAAGGGAATTAATTGTGGGATGGAACGTAAGGCTCTTTTTACTCCTTATACCTTATGGCCTTCTGATCTGAGTCATCATCTTCTCTTCTACGGGGATTAAGAACTAGGCTATCTCTTCTTTCTATTAGGATCACGTGTTACTAATCAGTGGACCTATAAGATTATTGGATTTAAGTCTCAGTTCAGTTCCTACTACTTCCGTATGTTAATTGTTGATCTCGAAACCTTGATATTGTGCTTCTGAGTGGTTATGCCACCATTTTTGTGAATGTCTCAAATCTTTTTCTGAGCATTTACAGCCGTTATGCTGTCCGAGTCATCCCAGGTTTCTAGGTAGTCTGATGCATTTGCAAATCCTTTCTTCCCGTTTCAATGTTCCCATGGGCCAGATTAACCACACTAATCAGTGAGTTGAGGTACTCCGTTACCTTGACATATATGTTGGAGATATTATTATGACCCTAGGTGTCTTAGGGGATCATCTAGTAATTTAGCCATGATTGTGTCCCAGTGTGATGATTCTGGCCATCATTCTCGTAAGCATCCCTTGATGCCACTTAGTTAGTAGGTATTCCATTCCGGGGTTCTTGA
>NW_021184873.1:0-3223 GCF_002162155.2 Triticum dicoccoides
GTTTCAATTGTTATCTTTCATGTGAGCATCATTGACATCATATTGCGTAGCTAACAAGGCATTAAAGAAAAGCGCTAGTTGGGAGATGATACATCATCTACAGTTTTTGATTGTTCCATGCTATTATATTATCTGTTTTGGATGTTTTATATGCATTATTATGCTATTTTATTTTATTTTTGGGACTAACCTATTAACCTAGAGCCCAGTGCCAGTTCCTGTTTTTCCCTGTTTTTGAGTTTCGCAGAAAAGGAATACCAAATGGATTACAAACTGAATAAAACTTTAGCGATGATTTTTCTTGGACCAGAAGACAACCAGGAGACTTGGAGATGAAGTCGAAAGAGCCACGAGATGCGCCCCCACCCTTGTGAGCCCCTTGTGCACTCCCTTACCTAATTTCTTCGCCTATATATTCCCATATATCCCCAAACAAACAGAGGCATTCATGAAAACACTTTTCCACCGCTACAACCTTCTGTACCCGTGAGATCCCATCTAGGGGCCTTCTTCGGTGTTCTGCTGTAGAGGGATTCGATCACTGAGGGCTTCTACATCAATACTGTTGCGCTTCCGATGAAGCATGAGTAGTTTACCTCAGACCTATGGGTCCATAGCTAGTAGAAAGATGGATTCTTCTCTCTCTTTGATTCTCAATACCATGTTCTCCTCGATGTTCTTGGAGAAGTATTCGATGTAATACTTTTTTGCGGTGTGTTTGCCGAGATCCAATGAATTATGGGTTCATGATCATCTTATCTATGACTATTATTTGAATCTTCTCCGAATTCTTATATCCATGATTGATGTCTTTGCAAGTCTCTACGAATTATCAGTTTGGTTTGGCCAACTAGATTGGTTTTTCTTCCAATGGGAGAAGTGCTTTGCTTTGGGTTCAATCTTGCGGTGTCCTTTCCCAGTGACTATAGGGGCAGCAAGGCATGTAATGTATTGTCACCATCGAGGATAAAAAGATGGGATTTTCATCATATTTCTTGAGTTAATTCCTCTACATCATTTCATCTTACTTAATGTGTTACTCCGTTCTTTATGAACTTAATAATCTAGAAGCATGCTGGATAGCGGTCGATGTGTGGAGTAATATTAGTAGATGCAGGTAGGAGTAGGTCTACTTGACACAGACGTGATGCCTATATTCACGATCATTGCCTTAGATATCATCATTGATACGTCCATTTTGCACCATATTTTCCTACTTTTATTTATGTTGTTTTATTGCATAATAATGCTTTTTGGAGTAATTCTAATGCCTTTTCTCTCATAATATGCAAGGTATGCACCAAGGGGAAGAATTCCGGCAGCTGGAAATCTGGATCTGAAAAAACTACGTTAAGCTACCTATTCTGCACATCTCCAAATGAGATGAAACTTCCCGAGGATTTTTTTATGGAATATTTAAGAAATATTGGAGCAAATAAGTACCAAAGGGGGGCCACCAGGTGGGCACAACCCACCTGAGTGCGCCAGGAGGCCCAGGCGCGCCCTGGTGGGTGCTGCCCTCCTCGACCCACCTTCGGTGCCCATATTCTGGTATATAAGTCATTTTGACCTAGAAAAAATAGGTGGAGGACATTCGGAGTGATTCCGCCGGGGGAACTTCCCTCCCGGAGGGGGAAATCATCATCATCATCATCATCATCATCATCATCATCACCAACAACTCTCCCATCTTGGGGAGGGCTATCTTCATCAACGTCTTCACAGCACCAACTCCTCTCAAACCGTAGTTCATCTCTTGTGTTCAATATTTGTATCAAAACTATAGATTGGTGCTTGTGGGTGACTACTAGTGTTGATTACGTCTTGTAGTTGATTACTATATGGTTTATTTGGCCGAATATTATATGTTCAGATCAATTATGCTATTTAGTACCCCTCTAATCTTGAGCATATTTATCATTTGTGAGTAGTTACTTTCGTTCTTGAGGTCATGGGAGAAATCATGTTGCAAGTAATCATGTGAACTTGATATGTGTTTGATATTTTCATGATATGTATGTTGTCATTCTCTTAGTGGTCTCATGTGAACATCGACTACATGACACTTCACCATATTTGGGCCTAAGGGAATGCATTGTGGAGTAGTTATTAGATGGTGGGTTGCGAGAGTGACAGAAGCTTAAACCCTAGTTTATGCGCTATTCCGTAAGGAACTGATTGGATTCAAAAGTTTAATGCTATGGTTAGAATTTATTCTTAATACCTTTCTTGTAGTTGCGGATGCTTGCAAGAGGGTTAATCATAAGTAGGAGGCTTGTTCAAGTAAGAACAACACCTAAGCACCGGTCCACCCACATATCAAATTATCAAAGTACCGAACACGAATTAAGCCAACATGATGAAAGCGACTAGATGAAATTCCCGTGTACCCTCAAGATCACTTTGTTTATCATAAGAGACCGTTTTGGCCTTTCCATTGCCCCAAAAGGATTGGGCTACCTTCCTGCACTTTTGTTACTACTGTCGTTACTTGCTCGTTAGAAATTATCTTGCTATCAAACTACTCCACTACTTACAATTTTTGCACTTGCAAACATTACCTTGTTGAAAACCACATGTCATTTCCTTCTGCTCCTCGTTGGGTTCGACACTCTTACTTATCGAAAAGGCTACAATTGACCCCATATACTTGTGGGTCATCAAGGCTATTTTCGCCATTGCCGGAGAGTGAAGCGCTCTTGGTAATTGGAAATTGGTAAGGAAACATTATTACTACGTGCTGAAATTTATTGTCACTTGCTACTGTGGAAAACAATCCTTTGAGGGGTTTGTTCGGGGTATCTTCACCTCGACCGGAACCACAATTAGTTTCCCCTCAACCTACTGCACCTACTGAAAATATTGAATATGAAATTCCTTTGGGTATGTTAGAACAACTGCTAGCCAATCCTTATGCAGGAGATGGAACCGAACATCCTGATATGCACTTGATATATGTGGATGAAGTTTGTGGATTGTTTAAGCTTCCAGGTTTGCCCGAAGATGAGGCTAAGACGAAGGTTTTCCCTTTATTTTTGAAGGGAAAGGCATTGACATGGTATAGGCTATGCGATGATATTGGATCTTGGAACTGGAATCCATTGAAATTGGAATTTCATCAAAAATATTATCCTTTGCATCTAGTTTGTCGTGATCAGAATTATATATATAATTTTTGGCCTTGTGAAGGAGAACGTATCGCTCTATCTTGGGGGAGGCTCAA
>NW_021184874.1:0-1233 GCF_002162155.2 Triticum dicoccoides
AGTCCATGAAACGGGCCAGAATCAACAAAAACTGTGATTGTTGATGACCGACATGTCAGCGCACCTTGGTGTTCAACAACCATGGAATTCGCTTTGGGACCCCAAAACCGTGAGTAATAGAGCACGAAACAGGTTAGAATCGACAAAAACAGCGAGTGTTGATAACCGACACGTAAGCGCACCTTGGGGTTCAACAACTATGCAAATCGCTTCGGTAACCCAAAACGGTTAGTAATAGTACACGAAACGGGTTAGGATTGGCCGAAACTATGAGTGTTGATGACGGACATGCAAACGCACCCTGGGATTGTCAATTGTGAAAATCGGTCCGGGACCCTAAAATGGTGAGTAATAGTCCGCAGAACAGACAAGAATTGGCCAAAATTGTGAGTGGTTATGAGCGACACATAAACGCCACCCGTGGTTCGTCAATCGTCGAAATCACTTCGGGACCCCAAAATTGAGTAATAGTCGAAGAAACGGGCCAGAATCAGCCCAAACCGCGAGTTTCGACAACCAACACGTATGCACACATTGAGGTTCAACAACCATGGAAATCGCTTTGGGACCCCAAAACGGTGAGTACAAGTCCCTGAAACGGTCTAGAATCGGCCAAAACTGCGAGTGTTGATGACCGACACGTAAGCGCACCTTGGGGTTCAACAACTATGCATATCGCTTTGGGCCCCCAAAAGGGTAAGTAATAGTCCACAAAACGTGTCAGAATTGGCAAAACTGTGAGTGTTGACGACAGACGCGTAAACGCACCACGGGGATTGACAGTCATGGAAATCGCTCTAGGACCCCCAAACGGCGAGTAGTAGTCCACGAAACGGACCAGAACTGGCAAAAATTGTGAGTGTTGATGACCGACACGTAAACGCACCTCGGAGTTCACAAATCGTGGAAATCACTCCGAGACCCCAAAACAGTGAGTAATAGTCCACGAAACGGTCAGAAATCACCAAAACTGTGAGTATTGACGCCGGACATGCAAACACACCATGGGGATCGTCAATCGTGAAAATCGTTCCGGGACCCCAAAACGGGACAGAATCGTGAGTAATAGTCCACGAAACGGACCAGAATTAGCCAAAATTGTGAGTGTTGATGACCGACACATAAGCACACCTTGGGGTTCGACATCCATGGAAATCGCTTTGGGACCCCAAAATGGTGAGTAATAGTCCACGAAACGGGTCAGACTCGACAAAAACCGTGAGTATTGATGAC
>NW_021184875.1:0-1484 GCF_002162155.2 Triticum dicoccoides
TGAGCTCATTATGATGATGCATTACCGAGTGGGCCCAGTGATACCTCTCCGTCATACGGAGTGACAAATCCCAGTCTTGATCCATGTCACCCAACAGACACTTTCGGAGATACCCGTAGTCTACCTTTATAGTCACCCAGTTACGTTGTGACGTTTGGCATACCCAAAGCACTCCTACGGTATCCGGGAGTTACACGATCTCATGGTCTAAGGAAAAGATACTTTGACATTGGAAAACTCTAGCAAACGAACTATACGATCTTGTGCTATGTTTAGGATTGGGTCTTGTCCATCACATCATTCTCCCAATGATGTGATCTCGTTATCAATGACATCCAGTGTCCATAGTCAGGAAACCATGACTATCTGTTGATCAATGAGCTAGTCAACTAGAGGCTCACTAGGGACATGTTGGTGTCTGTTATTCACACATGTATTACGATTTCCGGATAACACAATTATAGCATGAATAAAGACAATTATCATGAACAAGGAAATATAATAATAATGCTTTTATTATTGCCTCTAGGGCATATTTCCAACAGTCTCCCACTTGCACTAGAGTCGATAATCTAGTTACATTGTGATGAATCGAACACCCATGGAATTCTGGTGTTGATCATGTTTTGCTCTAGGGAGAGGTTTAGTCAACGGATCTGCTATATTCAGGTCCGTATGTACTTTACAAATCTCTATGTCTCCATCTTGAACATTTTGACGAATGGAGTTGAAGAGACGCTTGATGTGCCTTGTCTTCTTGTGAAACCTAGGCTCCTTGGCAAGTGCAATAGCTCCAGTGTTGTCACAGAAGAGCTTGATCGGCCCCGACGCATTGGGTATGACTCCTAGGTCGGTGATGAACTCCTTCACCCATATTGCTTCATGTGCTGCCTCCGAGGTTGCCATGTACTCCGCTTCACATGTAGATCCCGCCACGACGCTTTGCTTGCAACTGCACCAGCTTACTGCCCCACCATTCAAAATATACACATATCCGGTTTGTGACTTAGAGTCATCCAGATCTGTGTCGAAGCTAGCATCGACGTAACCCTTTACGACGAGCTCTTCGTCACCTCCATAAACGAGAAACATTTCCTTAGTCCTTTTCAGGTACTTCAGGATATTCTTGACCGCTGTCCAGTGTTCCTTGCCGGGATTACTTTGGTACCTTCCTACCAAACTGACGGCAAGGTTAACATCGGGTCTGGTACACAGCATGGCATACATAATAGAACCTATGGCTGAGGCATAGGGGATGACGCTCATCTCTTCTATATCTTCTGCCGTGGTCGGACATTGAGCTGAGCTCAATTTCATACCTTGTAACACAGGCAAGAACCCCTTCTTGGATTGATCCATATTGAACTTCTTCAATATCTTATCAAGGTATGTGCTTTGTGAAAGACCTATGAGGCGTCTCGATCTATCTCTATAGATTTTGATGCCTAATATATAAGCAGCTTCTCCAAGGTCCTTCATTGAAA
>NW_021184876.1:0-919 GCF_002162155.2 Triticum dicoccoides
AGGTGATTAGGTAGGTCGTGGCCGACACCCACGTTGGGCTTCCGCTTGAAGGTTGCCGAGTACATGTCGTGTAAACGACGGTAAGTGGTGAGAGCGTGTATGAAGAAGTACACCCCTGCAGGGTTAACATGATCTATTCGAATAGCCGCGTCCGCGGTAAAGGACTACTTGGTTGCCTATACAGTTCATAGACAAGTAAACGGAAACTGCTAAAAGCCTCAAGATAAGTGTGAGTGCCGAGGATGGCTCTTCCGTAGGAAGACGGAGGTGGATCCTCGGTAGTGTATTGAAGTGGTGAGTAGTGGACTCGTGTGCGCAAAACCATTTCAAGTTGGAGTATCGTAGGATAGTCTAGCCAAGAGTCAAAGCTGGCTTGCTGCAATAACTCCACCAACCCTTCTTGATAAAATGCATGTATGTAGGATCTGATGTAAGTCTTGCTGAGTACCTTTGTACTCATGTTGCTATAATCTGCATTTATAGAAGACGCTGCAACCCCTTCTGATGGGTTCTATGTAGACGTTGACATCAACGAGTAGGCTAAAGACCCAGGTGGTGACCCTGAGCTTGTGAAGGACCACGTAGTATAGTTAGGCTTTCCAAGCCTCTTTTATTTTACTAGTTGTCTGTACCCAGACAAGTTACTTCCGCTGCTGGTTTGTATGACTGTATGACTTGTATGTTGGGTCGTGAGACCCGTACCTTTGTGTATGTTATGTATGGCTCCCTGAGCCTTAAATAAAGTACTTGTGTCGTAGAGTCATGTTGTGATGCTTCGTTGTATTTGCACATATCGAGCATATTGTGTGTATGATTGAAATGCTTGGTATGTGTGGGATCTGACTATCTAGTTGTTTATCTTTAGTAGCCTCTCTTACCGGGAAATGTCTCCTAGTGTTACCGCTGAGCCATGGTAGCT
>NW_021184877.1:0-896 GCF_002162155.2 Triticum dicoccoides
GTTTTTCAATGAAGGACCTTGGAGAAGCTGCTTATATATTAGGCATCAAAATCTATAGAGATAGATCGAGACGCCTCATAGGTCTTTCACAAAGCACATACCTTGATAAGATATTGAAGAAGTTCAATATGGATCAATCCAAGAAAGGGTTCTTGCCTGTGTTACAAGGTGTGAAATTGAGCTCAGCTCAATGTCCGACCACGGCAGAAGATATAGAAGAGATGAGCGTCATCCCCTATGCCTCAGCCATAGGTTCTATTATGTATGCCATGCTGTGTACCAGACCTGATGTAAACCTTGCCGTCAGTTTGGTAGGAAGGTACCAAAGTAATCCCGGCAAGGAACACTGGACAGCGGTCAAGAATATCCTGAAGTACCTGAAAAGGACTAAGGAAATGTTTCTCGTTTATGGAGGTGACGAAGAGCTCGTCATAAAGGGTTACGTCGACGCTAGCTTCGATACAGATCTGGATGACTCTAAGTCACAAACCGGATACGTGTATATTTTGAATGGTGGGGCAGTAAGCTGGTGCAGTTGCAAGCAAAGCGTCGTGGCGGGATCTACATGTGAAGCGGAGTACATGGCAGCCTCGGAGGCAACACATGAAGCAATATGGGTGAAGGAGTTCATCACCGACCTAGGAGTCATACCCAATGCGTCGGGGCCGATCAAGCTCTTCTGTGACAACACTGGAGCTATTGCACTTGCCAAGGAGCCCAGGTTTCACAAGAAGACAAGGCACATCAAGCGTCGCTTCAACTCCATTCGTGAAAATGTTCAAGATGGAGACATAGAGATTTGTAAAGTACATACGGACCTGAATGTAGCAGATCCGTTGACTAAACCTCTCCCTAGAGCAAAACATGATCAACACCAGAATTCCATGGGTGTTCGA
>NW_021184878.1:0-2597 GCF_002162155.2 Triticum dicoccoides
GGTGACGAACCTGCAGCTCCGCACCCAAGTGGGGCGCATCGCCCTCCACCCTGCGCTGGCAGATCCGACGAGCGCGGAAGCGGATCTCGCACGGGAAGTGGTGGATCTCCGGCAAGCGGCGCGCACTGGGGAGGAGCCCCCAGCGGCCGAACCGGGGCACCACGGGCCAAGTGGCCACGGCGTCATCAACAACTCCGGGGGCATGGTACACGGGGTGGTCACCACCCTGGCACCGCCTCTGGTCAAGGGTGCGTTATCTCCTCCTGTCGTAAATTCCAGTTCCCGCAGCTTAGAGTTGAGTCGTGTTCCAGAGGAGGAGTACCACCACTCGCACCAGACTCGTTGGGTCCTACCGAAGTTGGATTTTCCGCAATTCGATGGGGAAAACCCACAATTCTGGAGATCCAAATGCGAAATGTACTTCGATGTGTACGAAATTCCCAAAGAGATGTGGGTGCGGGTCTCTATGCTGCACTTTACAGGCAATGCAGCGCGTTGGTTGCAATTGCACGAACGAGGCACACAGTCTTCACTTGGGGGGAGCTTTGCACTACTCTGTGCGGCAAATTCGGACGCGACCAGTACCAGGCGCAGCTCCGTCAATTTGCAGCGCTTAGTCAGACAGGGACAGTGTCGGAATACATGGCACGCTTTGAGGAGTTGATGCATCAGATTTTAGCCCACAATTCTGAGTTTGATCCAGTATATTTCACCACCAAATTCTTAGATGGGTTGCGTGTGGAAATTAGAGAAGGTGTTGCGTTACATCGACCCCAAGATTTGGATACTGCCTTTTCCTTGTCTCTGTTACAGGAGGAGATATTGGACACGATGCCTCGCAAGGAATTCAGGCGCCCGGAACCTGGGCGTGTTCAGCAGCGACCTCTGCTGGCGCTGGCAGCGCCTCCACCGCGTGCCGTGCCGCCTCCTCCACCAGCCGCAGCAGAGGACAGGCGTGACGTTGAAGGAGCGCATGCAGCAGAGCGGCGACCTGATCAGGGACGGGGCGACGATCGCATGGCGGCGTTGCGCAACTACCGCAGAGCAAGAGGGCTCTGCCTTAAATGTGGGGAACGCTGGGGCCAGGGCCACCAGTGTGCCGCCACGGTTCAGCTCCACGTAGTGGAAGAATTACTGGATTTGCTTCAAGCTGAGGGGAACGATCATCAGGAGCGGGTGCAGGAGGAAGAGCAGGAGGAACAGCTTATGTCTATCTCGAAGCTGGCCACCACAGGGCAAACCACGCCTCGCACGGTCCGTTTGTTAGGGCGCATTGACAAGCAAGAAGTTCTGATATTGGTTGACTCAGGCAGTTCCCATAGTTTTATCAGCGAGTCAGTCGCGGAGCGCCTTGCCCATCGCATTTGCAAACTGAAGCCGGTGACAGTCAGAGTGGCAGATGGTGGAAAACTCACTTGTTCCGGATACATCCCAGAATGTCAGTGGCAGGCGCAACAGCACAAATTCAGTTCTTATCTGCGAGTGCTTCCTCTGGGCTGCTATGACATGGTTATAGGCATGGACTGGTTGGAAAGTTGTGGACCAATGTTGATTGATTGGACTGAGAAAACATTGCAGTTCCATCACCAAGGGCAGCTGATACAGATGCAAGGGTTACGCTAGGAGGTTCAGCAACCAGCACAAATCTCAGTGGAGCAATTGGAGCAAATGGAACAGGAGAATGCAATCGTTGGGGTAGTGACGCTTTGTTTGTCTGAGCAAAAGGAACAACAGGAAGCTCTTTCGGCTTCTATCCAGCGCGTCCTGGACAAGTTTCAAGTGGTGTTTGACGAGCAGTCAGGACTGCCCCAACGGAAACCATGGGATCACGCCATTCCTTTGGTGGCAGGCGCGAAACCAGTGAACCTTAGGCCATATCGTTACACTCCGGAGCAGAAAAATGAGATTGAATCACAAGTGAAAGAGATGCTGAGGCTAGGGCTTATCACACCCAGTGTAAGCCCGTTTTCTTCTCCGGTACTTTTGGTCAAAAAGAAGGATCAGACTTGAAGATTTTGCGTTGACTTTCGACACCTCAATGCAACAACCATCAAGTCAAGATATCCAATGCCAGTGATCGACGAGCTCTTGGATGAATTGGCAGGTTCCACGTGGTTCTCGAAGCTGGATCTCCGGGCAGGCTACCATCAGATCAGATTGTCATGGAGCTTCGCCAGGCCGCGTTGCTGCGGTGGAGCATTGCTGGGCCACTGGAGCATGCCGACCCCGCAATGGAGCATCGACGAGCCACCGAAGCATGGCGACATTGCAATGGAGCATGAACTAGTGCTGCGATGGAGCATCAACGAGCCACCGGAGCATCGTCGGGCTGCCGGAGCATGGCGACATCGCGATGGAGCATCGACGAGCCACCGCATCGTCGGGCCACCGGAGCATGGCGACGCCGTGATGCAGCATCGTCGGGCCGCTGGAGCATGGCGACGCCGCGATGGAGCATCGACGAGCCACCAGAGCATCGTCAAACCTGGGGGCATGGCGATGCCGCGATGGAGCATCAAAGCTGCAATGGCGCATCGATGAGCCACTGGAGCATGGCGATGCCGCGTTGGAGCATCGACACTGCAATGGAGCATCAA
>NW_021184879.1:0-898 GCF_002162155.2 Triticum dicoccoides
AAGGGGCAAGGCTGCGCCTCCCCCCTCTCCCTTGCCCCTATATATAGTGGAGGGGAGGGAGGGCATCCACACCTGAGCCCTTGGCGCCTCCCTCCCTCCCGTGACACCTCCTCCTCTCCCGTAGGTGCTTGGCGAAGCCCTGCAGGATTGCCACACTCCTCCATCACCACCACGCCGTTGTGCTGCTGCTGGATGGAGTCTTCCTCAACCTCTCCCTCTCTCCTTGCTGGATCAAGGCGTGGGAGACATCGTCGAGCTGTACGTGTGTTGAACGCGGAGGTGCCGTCCGTTCGGCACTAGGATCATCGGTGATCTGAATCACGACGAGTACGACTCCATCAACCCCATTCACTTGAACGCTTCCGCTTAGCGATCTACAAGGGTATGTAGATGCACTCTCCTTCTACTCGTAGCTGGTTTCTCCATAGATAGATCTTGGTGACACGTATGAAAATTTTGAATTTCTGCTACGTTCCCCAACAGTGGCATCATGAGCTAGGTCTATTGCGTAGATTCTTTGCACGAGTAGAACACAAAGTAGTTGTGGGCGTCGATATTGTTCAATATGCTTGCCGTTACTAGTCTTATCTTGATTCGGCGGCATCGTGGGATGAAGCGGCCCGGACCAACCTTACACGTACGCTTACGTGAGACCGGTTCCACCGACAAACATGCACTAGTTGCATAAGGTGGCTGGCGGGTGTCTGTCTCTCCCACTTTAGTCGGATCGGATTCGATGAAAAGGGTCCTTATGAAGGGTAAATAGCAATTGGCATATCACGTTGTGGTTCATGCGTAGGTAAGAAACGTTCTTGCTAGAAACCCATAGCAGCCACGTAAAACATGCAAACAACAATTAGAGGACGTCTAACTTGTTTTTGCAGGGTATGCTATGTGA
>NW_021184880.1:0-1123 GCF_002162155.2 Triticum dicoccoides
AGGACTGGCTTCGAGATATGGAGAGGAAATTAATTATTGCAAAGTGTTCAGATCTCGAGAAAGTACTATATGCTCCACACTATCTCACAGGAGCAGCCGCATCGTGGTGGGAGAATTTTCTGCACATGCATCCCAACGAAAATGACATAACCTGGGATGATTTCAAGGAAGGTTTCCGTGGTGCACATATTCCTAAGAGTATTATGAAAATCAAGAAGAGAGAATTCGATGACCTCAAACAAAGGAACATGACAGTGTCAGATTACAACAGTCAATTTACCCTATTATCCCGCTACGCCAATGAGGAGCGTATGACTGAAATCAAGAAGATGGAGAAATTCCTTGACGGTCTGGCGCCCGCGCTTAAATGCCAACTGGTCGTGCACACTTTTCCTGATTTTAAAACGCTGGTGGACAAGGCCATTACTCTGGAAAATGAGAGACGCAGTCTGGAAGATATCCACAAGCGAAAAAGGGACCAGACTAATCACACTCGCAATCACCGAAGCAAGATAGATTTTAAAAAGGGTGGGACACCCAAATTCTCATCCAATGTCTCACGCCCAATCAAGAATTTTCATGCAAGGGACAAGGAATTCACCTATCGCCCCGGCGTTACTTGTTACGCTTGTGGAGAAGAAGGGCATTATGCCAAACAGTGCCCCAAGCCAAGGAACTCAACCCCAAAGCCGAACAACAGCGGCAATAATTCAGCGCCCAAGCGAAACAATTTCAATCCCAACAATAACCACAGGAAGGGTCATCTGAACCACGTAACCAAAGAGGAGGCACAAAATGCTCCGGATATCGTACTCGGTACGTTTCCTGTCAACACAATACCTGCAATGGTTTTGTTTGATTCTGGAGCTTCTCACTCTTTCATCTCGAAAAGTTTTGCTTTGCAAAATAATTTTTCGATGCTTCCTTTGGAGAAATCCATAATAATCAAGTCCCCCGGGATTCAGCAAGTTTCTCAGAATTACTGTCAGAATGTGGTCATTGAGTTTGAAGGATTGGAGTTTTACGCAAATCTTATTGTATTGGAAAATAAAGGACTGGATGTCATCCTAGGGATGGATTGGCTAACCACCAATAAAGGTTTTATCGACTGTTTCAACAGGAC
>NW_021184881.1:0-1221 GCF_002162155.2 Triticum dicoccoides
AAGGGAGTTGTGAAGGAACGTTCTGTGCGCGTCATAATAGACGGAGGGAGCTGCAACAACTTGGCTAGCATGGAGATGGTGGAGAAGCTTTCTCTCACCACAAGACCACATCCACATCCTTACTACATCCAATGGTTCAACAACAGCGGCAAGGTTAAGGTAACACGTACTGTTCGTGTGCATTTTAGTATCTCTACATATGCTGATTATGTTGATTGTGATGTGGTACCTATGCAAGCATGTTCCTTATTACTTGGTAGACCATGGCAATTTGATAAAAATTCTGTACACCATGGTAGAAACAATCACTATACTCTTGTTCATAAGGATAAAAATATTACTTTGCTTCCTATGACTCCTGATGCCATTTTGAAAGATGATATTAATAGAGCTAATAAAGCACAACAGGAGAAGAATAAGAGTGAAAATCAGATTGTGGCAAAAGAATTTGAGCAACAAATGAAGCCTAACAATAAACCATCTAGTGTTGCTTCTGAAATTAAATTGAAAAGTGCATGTTTATTTTCCACCAAATCTGATATTGATGAGCTAGATTTCAGCAAATCTGTTTGCTATGCTTTTGTGTGCAAAGAGGCATTATTTTCATTCGAGGACGTGCCTTCCTCTTTGCCTCCTGCTGTCACTAACATTTTGCAGGAGTTCGCTGACGTTTTTCCACAAGACGTGCCACCAGGATTACCGCCTATTCGAGGGATTGAGCATCAGATTGACTTAATTCCCGGTGCTTCACTGCCAAACCGTGCACCATACCGTACCAATCCAGAGGAGACGAAGGAGATTATGCGTCAAGTACAAGAGCTTCTCGACAAAGGATATATACGCGAATCCCTTAGTCCTTGTGCTGTTCCTATTATTCTAGTGCCGAAAAAGGATGGTACATCACGTATGTGTGTTGATTGTAGAGGCATTAATAATATTACTATTCGTTATCGTCATCCTATTCCTAGGCTAGATGATATGCTTGATGAATTGAGTGGCTCTACAATATTCTCCAAAGTTGATTTGCGTAGTGGATACCATCAAATTCGTATGAAATTGGGAGATGAATGGAAAACAGCATTTAAAACTAAGTTTGGATTATATGAGTGGTTAGTCATGCCTTTTGGGTTAACTAATGCGCCTAGTACTTTCATGAGACTAATGAACGAAGTTTTACGTGCTTTCATTGGACGATTTGTGGTAGTCTATTTTGATGATATA
>NW_021184882.1:0-1013 GCF_002162155.2 Triticum dicoccoides
GATCATTTTTCATATATAATTTGTCCAATTTGGAGTTACAGAATAAAAGTTATGAATTTTTGAAGTTTAAATTATATTCTGGAATTTCCTGATTTAAATTAAATCCAGAAAATCAATTACTGCGTCAGCCTGACATCAGTGTGACGTCAGCAGGTCAACGGAACAGGTTTGGGTCAAACCTGACAGTGGGTCCCGCATGTCAGGGTGATTATTTTAATTAAAATTTAATTAAAACTAATCCTGTTTAATTAACAGGGCTGGGCCCCACCTGTCATTGACTCAGGGGAGTCAACCAGGGCCCACCCGTGGTCAAACCCGGGTCGGCTGCACCGGCGTTTAGCCGCCGGCGAGCCCGACGCGGCGGCGGAAGTGGTTTTGGCCATTTCGGCCACCAAATGGGCCGCGGAGACCACCGGAGGGGAGCTAAGGACAAACCGCAGCTCTTGGCGGAGTCCGTTGAGGTCGGGGTGGCCGGAGTTGGCGCCGGCGACGACTTTGGCGGCCACCGGGGTTCGGTCGGAGGTGAACTTGGCGCTAGAGGGTTCGGTGAGGCTCGTGGAGTGGCTAGCTAGGTGCTAAGTGACACGGTGAGTAAGATGGACACCATCTTGTGGCCGGAGGATGACCGGGAGCACGTCGGCGACGAGCTCCACGGTGGTGGGTGCGGTTGAGCTCCGGGAGGTTGCTACACGGCTCGGGAGCAAGAACGGAAGGGAGGGGAAGATGGCTAAGCTCACAGTGAGTGCGACGGAGTCCTTGGTGCGGCCGGAGATGGACCGGAGCGACGACGGCGTTGAAGGGGATCTCCGGCGACGGTGAGCTCGGGCGAGGTCGGTGCGGTGGTCTCGGGCGTTGCGAGCGCTCGGGGCTCGGCTGCTCGATGAAGTGGACAGCGGCGGAGCTCCTGGACACGGTGAGAGGACGCACGGGCGGCGGGGAGCACGGCTACGACGAAGGCACGGCGATGGTGGCGTCGGCCATGGCGGGGGAGCGCGAGGGGGAGGAGCTGGAGA
>NW_021184883.1:0-1467 GCF_002162155.2 Triticum dicoccoides
AGGAGGAGGAGGAGGAGGAGGAGGAGGAGGAGGAGGAGGAGGAGGAGAAGAAGAAGAAGAAGAAGAAGAAGAAGAAGAAGAAGAAGAAGAAGAAGAAGAAGAAGAAGAAGAAGAAGAAGAAGAAGAAGAAGAAGAAGAGATGATGATGAAGGAAACATGCCCTAGAGGCAATAAGAAAGTTGTTATTTATATTTCCTTATATCATGATAAATGTTTATTATTCATGCTAGAATTGTATTAACCGGAAACTTAGTGCATGTGTGAATACATAGACAAAACAGAGTGTCCCTAGTATGCCTCTACTTGACTAGCTCGTTAATCAAAGATGTTTAAGTTTCCTGACCATAGACATGTGTTATCATTTGATGAACGGGATCACATCATTAGAGAATGATGTGATGGACAAGACCCATCCGTTAGCTTAGCATTATGATCGTTTAGTATGTTGCTATTGCTTTGTTCATGACTTATACATGTTCCTATGACTATGAGATTATGCAACTCCCGAATACCGGAGGAACACTTTGTGTGCTACGAAACGTCACAACATAACTGGGTGATTATAAAGGTGCTCTACAGGTGTCTCCGATGGTACTTGTTGAGTTGGCATAGATCGAGATTAGGATTTGTCACTCCGATTGTCGGAGAGGTATTTCTGGGCCCTCTCGGTAATGCACATCACTATAAGCCTTGCAAACAATGTGACTAATGAGTTAGTTACGGGATGATGCATTACGGAACAAGTAAAGAGACTTGCCCGTAACGAGATTGAACTAGGTATTGAGATATCGGCGATCGAATCTCGGGCAAGTAACATACAGATGACAAAGGGAACAACGTATGTTGTTATGCGGTTTGATCGATAAAGATCTTCGTAGAATATGTGGGAGCCAATATGAGCATCTATGTTCTGCTATTGGTTATTGACCGGAGACGTGTCTCGGTCATGTCCACATAGTTCTTGAACTCGTAGGGTCTGCATGCTTAACGTTCGGTGACGATCCGTATTATGAGTTTATGTGTTTTGACGTACCGAAGGTAGTTCGGAGTCCCGAATATTATCACAGACATGACGAGAGTATCGAAATGGTCCAAACATAAAGATTGATATATCGGATGACTATGTTTGGACATTAGAAAGGTTTCGAGGGAGTTCAGGCATATACCGGAGTACCGGGGGGTTATCGGAACCCCCCGGGGAGTCAATGGGCCTTAATGGGCCATAGTGGAACGGAGGAGGAGGCGGCCAAGGTGGGGGCGCCCCCCCAAGCCCAATCCGAATTGGGAAGGGGGCCGGGCCCCCTTTCCTTCTCTTCTTCTCCCCCTTCCTTCCCTCTCCTACTCCAACTAGGGAAGGGGGAATGCTACTCCCACCGGGAGTAGGACTCCCCCCTTGGGCGTGTTGGGGAACGTAGTGATTTCAAAAAAAATCGTACGCATATGCAAGATCATGGTGATGCATAGCAA
>NW_021184884.1:0-2044 GCF_002162155.2 Triticum dicoccoides
CACTGGTTTATAAACCCAGCCGCGGCTGCCCTATCGAACTCCTCTATATAGCAGGCTTCTGGGCCTAACTAGGGTGCGCTGCCCTGTGAGCCTACTGGCCCTTCTGGGCCTGTATTTGCACACCCTAGGTCTGGCAGGCCCACCGAGCAGCGCCCCAACATTTTTTATAATTTTTTTGCTTTATTTTTTTCTTCTATTTATTTTTGAGTAGTTTTTTTGCTATATTTAGTTTCTTTGTGATTTTTTTTGCTTTATATAATTTTTTTTCTTTTCTGCATTATTTCACTCTTACTTATCGAAAGGACTACGATATATCCCATACACTTGTGGGTCATCAGCCACCACAATGAGGAGGGAGTAGTCCACCCTCGGGGATGAGGGTTTGTACCATTAGCTATGTGTTTAATCTCTCTCTCTCTCTCTCATGTTCTTGAGATGTCACGATCTTGATGTATCACGGGCTTTGTTAATATAGTAGGATCATATGGTATTTTCCCCTCTCTATCTTATTGTGATGAATTGAGTTTTTCCCTTTGAGATTTTGTTGTTATCGGATTGAATACTTTTATGGATGTGAGAACACTTGATATATGTCTTGCAATTGAATACTCGTGGTGATAATAGGGTATCATACTGATTCACTTGATATATTTTTTGGCACTCAACTCGCGGATTCCTGAGGTGACATTGGGGTAATCTATGCATAGGGGTTGATGCACGTTCTCGTCTTTAGTTTCTCCGGTAGAAATCTTGGGGCACTCCTTGAAGTTCTTTGTGTTCGATTGAGTATTATGAATATGAATTTGCTTTGGTGTTATTTTAGTACGAACTCTAGGATAGATCGAACGGAAAGAATAGCTTTGTGTTATTTTAGTACGAACTCTTGAATAGATCGAACGGAAAGAATAGCTTCGAGGTGGTCTCGTACCCTACAAACAATTTATTCTTATGTTCTCCACTAGATAGGAACTTCGGAGTGATTCTTCATCGCACTATGAGGGGTAATCATATGATCCAACTATGTTAGCATTGTTGAGAGATTGCACTAGTGAAAGTATGCACCCTAGGCCTCATTTTCCATCATTGCAATACCGTTTGTGCTCCATTTTCCTATTTAGTACCTTCTGTTTTTTATTGTTTGCACTAAAAAAACTCATATCTACTATCCATACTACACTTTTATCACCATCTGTTCGTCGAACTAGTGCACCTGTACAATTTGCCATTGTAATGGGTGTGTTGGGGACTGTCGGTGTCAAAACCGGCGGATCTCGGGTAGGGGGTCCCGAACTGTGTGTCTAGGCGGATGGTAATAGGAGACAAGGGACATGATGTTTTACCCAGGTTCAGGCCCTCTTGATGGAGGTAAAACCCTACGTCCTGCTTGATTAATATTGATGATGTGGGTATTACAAGGGTAGATCTACCACGAGATCATGGAGGCTAAACCCTAGAAGCTAGCCTATGGTATGATTGTTGTTCGTCCTATGGACTAAAACCATCCGGTTTATATAGACACCGGAGAGGGCTAGGGTTACACAGAGTCGGTTACAATGGTAGGAGATCTACATATCCGTATCGCCAAGCTTTCCTTCCACGCCAAGGAAAGTCCCATCCGGACACGGGACGAAGTCTTCAATCTTGTATCTTCATAGTCTTGGAGTCCGGCCGATGATGATAGTTCGGCTATCCGGACACCCCCTAATCCAGGACTCCCTCAGTAGCCCCTGAACCAGGCTTCAATGACGATGAGTCCGGCGCGCATATTGTCTTCGGCATTGCAAGGCGGGTTCCTCCTCCGAATAATTTATAGAAGAATGTGAACACCAGGATAGTGTCCAGCTCTGCAAAATAAATTCCACATTCCACCGTAGAGAGAATAATATTTACACAAGTTCAATCTGCTGACGTATTTCGTGGCGTGACGTCACACCACAACCAAGCCTTTACTTGAATCGTTTTTATCATACCACCTCAGCGCGTTTAGCGAAGCGGTTTCCTTGGCACGTCTTGTCGAAGCAGAGATCGTGTTTCCCTTATCCCG
>NW_021184885.1:0-897 GCF_002162155.2 Triticum dicoccoides
GAGTTACTAACTCTCCATGCTCCGGTCTTTCTCCGATACACCTTGATCTCGGTATTGATAACTTCCATAGTCTGCCAGGTTCCATAAAGGTAGCCTTCCTGGGTCATACAAATTTGGGAATTCTTCAGAGCCTTCAAATTCTCCAAGTCTTCGGAGTCTTCAACAGTTGTAGTTTCCATTTACACGGTAAAATCCTCTTCATTCCAAATGGTCTTAGTTGTCCGATATCTTGTCTCCTTGGAGTGGTCTCATCAGTCAAATCTTCGAGTGGTCAAAAGGGAAAAGGGGTATGGTCTCACTTAAAAGGGGAATATTTGAATAAACTCAGAAGAGAAGAGAGGTAAAAGATCTTTTGAAAGGGAAAGTTGTAGAGAAAAATCTTTGCTATTGGCTTGCCAGTTTCTAGGGTCACGTCCTACAGTCAACATGTGCTCTGATACCATCTTGTAGCGACCCGACCCAAATGGATCAAGTCTCTATGCTTTCGTGTCATCCCTGGATCGGTATGCTGACACACACAGTACTCGAAGGATTTATAACAGAGGTAAATCACATGTATAAAGTAACGTAAAAACTATTACCTCAATCCAAAATATAGCGGAAGCAACAAGGTTGTGGATTCCCATCAACACCAACGGCAAAGTTGAGTATAGGAAATCGTAACCCTAACGTACCACTTACTCGTCGTCTGAAAAGTCTGCAACATGAAAAGTTGCAGCCCGAAAACGGGTCAGCACATGGAATATGCTGGCAATGTAACACATAGAGAGTAATGAAAGAATAGGCTATACTACATGCATATATGGCTGGTGGAAAGCTCTATGATTACAGTTTTTGCGAAAAGCCAATTTTTCCCTACTTCAAAGGAATAAAATTTATTTAACTATCATGGTGGTT